>NC_134781.1:22993773-22998773 GCF_046742065.1 Oratosquilla oratoria | reverse complement strand
CCATATGGAAGCCATATTCAACGCACGTCATTATTCTTCATCATACGTCATCAACACGTCATTCGAATGATGTCATCAAGCGGTGCAATAAATCACCGTCACTTAAAAAAAAAAAAAAAAAAAAACGAAAAAATACGAGAAAAAAAACGAAAAAATAAGAAAAAATATGTTTGTTAACCCTTTCCTCATATAAACACACTCTCTCGTTAACTTTTATATCTGTGTTTACGTTTATTTTCGTTCACAGTGACGAGTAAGGGATGCTTCCAACCACTACAACTTTTATAGTAAAGTAGTTAGTGTATTTCAGACTTAGTGGTCCATTGCAGGATCGGTCTGTCCCTTGAGGGGCGATACGGCCTCTGGGTCTCACTACGTCGGCTTAATCCGTCTTGGTAAGATTGTATATATATATATATATATATACATACATATATATATATATATTTATATTATATATATATTACATATATTATACATTTAATCTATATATATATATCATATATATATATATATATATTATATATATATAATATTATATATATATATATACTGTATATATGTATATATATATATATATATAAAATTGTCTCTACGCAAATACAAATTTCCCTGAATGTTATCTGGTATGTTTCCTAGAAGCCATTTCTTTCAAGAGTAACCGTCTGAGCTAGTATTCGGCATTCCTTTGTCGACGAGTTAGAATCTGTTGATTTATATAATTTATTCTGGTTAACCCAAGACCATTTCATTCAGCTGAAGAAGAACCGAAAAAATTGAGACCTAATTTGGTCTGAATAAAATCATCTGGCGACTTCAGCTGGGGTTATGTACATTGCGCATCCCACTGCGCAGCCTATGAGAGGTCTGAAGGGATGTGGATTCCCTACTTGAAGCGAGAATGAATTTTGGGTTGTATTCTTGATGTCGAATGTTTATGAATGTTGAATGTGGATATTTTGAACCTCATCTACAGATATACTCACACACACACACACACACACACACACACACACACACACACACACACACACACACACACACAGACACACACACACACACACACACACACAAAAACACACGCACGCACACACGTACACACACACACACACACGCACGCACGCGCGATTCGGTGGCGCGATTGGTAGAGTTCTCGCCTGCCACTACGGCGGTTCGGGTTCGAATCCTACCCAGGGCTGAAATAATTTCAGTATCGCTGTGCTTCGAGTCGTTACTCCAACTCTCGTGGGCGGGGAGTTGGGTGTGTGTGTGTGCGTGTAAGGTCGCAACATTACCCATTGATCGGCCATACGAGCTCTGAGCTTTCTCCCGGAAGGGAAATAGCTGTCGATCACGAGTCCAGCACGTGATCCAAAGACAAAGGTGAATACACACACGCGCGCGCGTGTAATTACACGTAGGCCGAGAAATACATAAAATGATAGTAAAAATGCATATTCCAGATGGACAAACATGAAATTGCTTTTATACACACTGGTGAGGGCGTGGTAGGAATTCTAATGTGCGTGTTTGTGTGTGTGTGTGTGTGTGTGTGTGTGTGTGTGTGTGTGTGTGTGTGTGTGTGTGTGTGTGTGTGTGTGTGTGTGTGTTTGTGTGTATTCGCCATGGTCATGGATCACGTGTTCGACTCGTAATCAACATCTATTTTCCCTCCAGGAAGAGAGCTCAGAGCTCATATATGACCGATCTGTGGATAATGTTGTGACCTTACATGCACACACACACACACACCCAATTCCCCGCCCAAGAGAGTTGAAGTAACGACACGCAGCACAGCGATGCTGAAATTATTTCAGCTCTGGGCGGGATCCCCAAGCATGAAATAATTTCAGTATCGCTGTGTGTGTGTGTAAGAATGAGTGAGAAAGAGAGAGAGAGAGAGAGAGAGAGAGAGAGAGAGAGAGAGAGAGAGAGAGAGAGAGAGAGAGAGAGAGAGAGAGAGAGAGAGAGAGAGAGAGAGAGAGAGGGGGGAAGGAGAGGGAGACTGGAAGAGGCAGGGGGAGAGAGAGAAGGAGAGAGAGAGAGAGAGAGAGAGAGAGAGAGAGAGAGAGAGAGAGAGAGAGAGAGAGAGAGAGAGAGGAAGCGAACTGGTGGAAACATCTGCAGGGAAAGCATAATGATGCACAAAGAGAAAATTCAGAAGGCAGACTGCTGGAGATGCGTTGGGGAGAGAAAATGGCCCCTCCATAGTGAGGACCCCCCACCCCACCCACAACCATCCCCCACATACACCCGTCTTCCTCCCCACAAAGAGTTTTTTTTTTTTCAAAATGGAGGCGGGGGAGAGGTGGTGGTTCATGGCGAAGTAAAGAGAAAGCAAGAGAGAAGGAGAGAGAGATAGAGAAGGAGAGAGAGAAAGAGAAAGAGAGAAGGAGAGAGAGAGAGAGAGAGAGAGAGAGAGAGAGAGAGAGAGAGAGAGAGAGAGAGAACTGGAGAGAACATATCCGGGGAAAACAATGTTGGATAAAGAGAAAACTCAGATGGCAGACTGCAAATGTGTTTGGGGGAGAAACTAGTCTCTTCCCAGAGAAAACTGCTCCCCACACACACACCTTCTCCCCCATAAGAGAAAATATATTCTATTTTCTTCCCGCGAGTATTTTCTTTTTTCATTTACAAAATGGAAGGGGGGAGGCTGTGCTTAATGAACAAGTGTTGAGAGAGAGAGAGAGAGAGAGAGAGAGAGAGAGAGAGAGAGAGAGAGAGAGAGAGAGAGAGAGAGAGAGAGAGAGAGAGAGAGAGAGAGAGGGAGAGAGAGGGAAAGGGAGAGGGAATGAGGGAGAGAGAGGGAATGAGAGAGAGAGAGAGAGAGAGAGAGAGAGAGAGAGAGAGAGAGAGAGAGAGAGAGAGAGAGAGAGAGAGAGAGAGAGAGAGAGAGAGAGAGAGAGAGAGAGAGAGAGAGAGAGAGAGAGAGAGAGAGAGAGAGAGAGAGAGAGAGAGAGAGAGAGAGAGAGAGAGAGAGAGAGAGAGAGAGAGGGAATATTGTTATAAGTCATCATTATTATTTTTATCAATTCTTATTGTTATTATTATTATTACCATTACTATTTCTATTATTATCATTATCTATCTATTCTTTTCCATTGCCCATTTGAAAAAGAGAATCAAACTATTACTTCCACTTTGTTTGGAGCAAAATGAGAAGTCTTTCCGAACGGGTCCTTCCCCAACTCCAGAGCTGAATCCACTTACTAATCTTATCATGTCTTACCTTACCTAACTTAACCCCGAACAGACACTAACCCAACTTCATCGAGCCGAACGTAAGCTAACTCGTCTAATCGACCCGACCCCTAACCTAACCGACGTTAAGAGATCATAATTACATGGACAAGCCTGAAAAAAAAAAAAAAATGGAATAGCAGACACAATGTACATAATGCAATGAAAGACTATTGGTATATTTACATGACAAAACTGAACAAGCTTCAGTGTCCGTCCTAGCTTTTGAACTACCCTGTATGGTGAAAATAGCTAAGGTGATTAAGGTCATGCTAATGCATGTAAAATGTAGGGTCATTGTCTCCATCAATGCCATCTATTGGCTGATAAAAAAAGACCACACTACACACACACACACACAAACACACACGTACACACAACCACAAACACACGTAGACACACACACACACACACACACACACACACACACACACACACACACACGGGGTATTCGGAATAGGATTGACAAGTGCCAATACAAATGCAATGGACAACCAGAAATACGTTTGCATCTGCAAATACGATTACGGTAACCTGACAAACGCTTGAAAGCGACGCTTGAAAGCAAAATAGTGAAGGGGGTGCGTTGCAAGAAGAGAGAGGAGAGGACAAAGGAGAAAGAAGAGAGGGGAGAGGAGATAAGAGAGAGGAGAGAGGAAGGAAGGGGAGGAGAGGAAGGTGAAGAGAGAGAGGGAGACTGAAGATATAGTGACAAATAGAAATTAAATGCATACATACATATAAGCATAGACCGAGAGAAAGTGGAAGAGAGAGAGAGAGAGAGAGAGAGAGAGAGAGAGAGAGAGAGAGAGAGAGAGAGAGAGAGAGAGAGAGAGAGAGAGTGAGAGAGAGCGAGAAGATTAATCTTATAACAAGCCACTTACTAAAGCCATCAATCACACCTAAGAAAGACAAGCACAGAACATTAAAAAAAAAAAATCTTTACAGGATTCGAACTCGAAAGAAAAGACAAAAATAACAGAAAGCCAAAAGTTAAACAGACATATTTTTCAAAGAAACTCAAAATATCAGGATAACAACTAACGCCCTTATACTCCAAGACCATAAAGTTGTTAATTCCGTGCGGCCGAGCCTTCCTCAGAAATTCTTTTTAAAAATAACCGTCGTAACGGATTTTAACGGTCGTAACGGGCTTAAACTTACGTGTCGGCGGCTCAACGAACAAATGAACGAACGCACACGTAGAGAGGGAAGACAAGACCTCAACCGACCTGAAAGGAGAAAAGAAAACCAAATGAAAAAGTAAAATAGTAAAAAAAAAAAAAAAAAAAAAAAAAATGTGAAAATGTTTACAGAGTAGGTCCTGCGAACGGTGGCACATTTGAAGGTATTTGTTATGGTTGATACCAGAGGATTTTATTCGTGTGACGGACACGATCATGACGTCACGCTCAACAAAGTGAGTGGAACTTTCTCGAAGAGAGGAGGAAAGCTGAGATAGTAAGCATGGGCGAGGAGGAACAGGAAAAGGAAGAGGATGAGGAGTAGGAGGAGGAAGGAGAAAAGGAGAAGGAAGGTGGTGAGGAGGAAGGAGGAGGAGGAGGAGGAGTAGGAGGAGGAGTAGGAGGAGGAGGAGGAGGAAGATGAAGAGGAGAAAGAGAAGGTAGTGGAGGAGGAGAAAGAGGAAGATGAGGAGAAGGAAGAGGAGTAGGAGAAAGTGGAAGATGAGGAGGTTGAGGAGGAGGAGGAAGAGAAGATGGAGGAGGAGGAGAGACGAGGAAGTGGGAACAGAGTAG
>NC_134781.1:22971273-22976273 GCF_046742065.1 Oratosquilla oratoria | reverse complement strand
TTGGGAATTGGAGAGGTGTGTGGGACTCGAACCCTCGACTAAGCGAATGCGAGACCAATACGTTACCGATTACTCCACCAACGCATTTAGTCCACTTCGATTGAGTCTAACATATTACTAAATTTTATTCTGGCTAATGTGAAACGATTTTAATGTCATATGTACAGTTTCTGTCCCGTGTTATTACAAAACCAGATGTTTGGTTTAGAAATTTTCTTCTGGCTAAAGGGTTCTGATGGATTAAGTTTATTCTAATAGATACGGTATATCACACATACACGCACACACGCAAACACATACACACACACACACATTCACACACATTCACACACACAACACACACACACATATGGGTAATGCGTGTAAGGTCACAGCGTTACCCATAAATCGGTTATATATGAGCTCTGAACTCTCTTCCGGGAGGGTAATGGCTGTCGATCACGAGTCCAACACGTGGTCCAAAGACCATGATGAATCACACAAGACAGTAGAGGAGTTACGTGGAGTCTTCAAACCTTTATACTCCCCACTCTCATGTACACTTCCTCAGTGTAATCCTCCTCGCTAACTCTCATGGAAAAACAACTGGAAAGAATCCAGTTGAGGACCTGGAAGATCATCCTGGACCTTGACAACGCCCTAGCCGACCTGGAACTTCCAAGGGGGCCCAAGGGGCACTGAGGAAGTTTGGGGGAACGCTAACTCATCCTCATCACCGACACTTCCTATCACTTGGCGCTCCCCCACCACGCCACGCTACAAGGAACAACAACAAAGCTGTACCCATCAGAGCGTCAAGGACTGACCGACACAGGAAGTGCACCATTCCGTCCATAATGTACACTGTTACCCCAAAGTAGTCTAATCCTAGAATTACCACAAACTGTATGTGGTCAATGTCACTCTTAATAAACCACTTATCATTATTATTATCATTATTGTTATCATTACTATTACTATTATCATTATTATCAACATTATTATCATTATTATTATTGATATTATTGTCATTATAATACACACAGGCATAATGACCACTGCCACAGACTATACGATCACCACCACCACCGCTGCTACTACTACTACTACTACCACCATCACTACCACTACCACTACTATTCTTTGTTTACTGTGTTGTATATCTATATATACGTAAATTATATGCGCACACACACAAACACACACACACACACACACACAATATATATATACATACATAAACTGGCTGCCGCCAGACGATTTTATTCGACTGGAGGTGGTACCTCCTGAACTGAGATGGTCGGGGGATTTGGACAAATGTGTCGACAGTATGAAATGAATCGGGGGGGAAATGAGTCGGATTGGCAACAATCGCTCGAAATGATTAGGGAGGACCGGAATGATTTCCGAGGGATTTTGTCATGATTAGGGATAATCTGAGGTCGAGTGAGGAGGAGGAGGAGGAGGAGGAGGTGTACAGGAGGAGGAAGAGGAGGAAGAGGAGGAAGGAGGAGGAAGGGGAAGGAGGAGAAGGGGTGAAGAAGGAGGATAAGGAGGATGAGGAGGAGAGGAGGAAGAGGAGAGGAGGATGGGTAGGAGGAGGAGGAGGAAAAGGGGTGAAGGAGGAAGAGGAGGAGACGATGAAGAGGAGAGGAGGATGGGTAGAAGGAGGAGGAGGAGGAGGAAGAGGAGGAGGAAGAGGAAGTAGGAGGGGTAAAGGAGAAGGAAGAGGAGAGGAGGAAGAATAGAGGAGGATAGGTAGAAGGAGGAGGAGAGGAGGAGAAGGAAGGAGGAGGAGAAGGAAGGAGGAGGAGGAGGAAGAGGAGAG
This sequence comes from Oratosquilla oratoria, assembly GCF_046742065.1. Lineage (NCBI taxonomy): Eukaryota > Metazoa > Arthropoda > Malacostraca > Stomatopoda > Squillidae > Oratosquilla > Oratosquilla oratoria. Next base: position 22,974,466 of record NC_134781.1, on the reverse strand, counting down.
GAGGAAAAGGAGGAAGAGGAGAAGAGTGGGAAAAGGAGGAGAGGAGGAAGAAGGAGGAGAAAGAGGAGGTGGAGGGAAGAGAAGGAGAAAGGTCGAGGCAGGAGAAAGGAAGAAGAGGAGGAAGAAGGAAAGAAGAGGAGGAAGAAGGAAGAGATGTCAAGGAAAAAGATGGAAGGACTGCGGGGGGGGTAAGAGGAGGAAGATGAGGAGGAAGATAAGGAGGAGATTAAAGGAGGAAAAGAATTAGAACGAAAAGGATTAGATTTAGGGTTGGGATGAAGAGGAGGACGAGTATAAAGAGAAGTCCGATCAAGAGGAAGATGAGGAGGAGGAGGAGAGGAGGAGGAGGAGGAGAGGAGGAGGGGAGGAGAGGAGGAAAGGGAAGAGAAGAAGGAGGCGGAGAATGAGGAACAGGAGAAGGAGGAGGAGGAGGAGGAGGAGGAGGAGGAGGAAGAGGAGAGGAGGAAAGGGAAGAGAAGAAGGAGGCGGAGAATGAGGAACAGGAGATGGAGGAGGAGGAGGTGCAGGAGGAGGAGAGGAGGAAAGGGAAGAGAAGAAGGAGGCGGAGAATGAGGAACAGGAGATGGAGGAGGAGGAGGAGGAGGAGGAGGAGGAGGAGAGGAGAGGAGGAGAGGAGGAGGGGAGGAGAGGAGGGGAGGAGAGGAGGAAAGGGAAGAGAAGAAGGAGGCGGAGAAGGAGGAACAGGAGATGGAGGAGGAGGGGGAGAAGGAGAGGAGGAAAAGGAAGAGGAGGAGGAGGAGGAGGAGAGGAGGAAAGGGAAAAGGAGGCGGAGGAGGTTGAATTGGAGGAGAAGGAAGAGGAGGACGGGAGGAGGAGAGTAGGAAAGGGAAGAGGAGGCGAAGGAGGTGGAGCAGGAGGTGGAGGAGTTGGAATTGGAGGGGAAGGAAGAGGAGGACAAGGAGGGGGAGATCGGGAATGAGGTGTAGGAGGAGAGGAGAGGGAGGAGGAAGAGTAGTAAGAGGAGGAGAAAGAAATGATGAAAAAGGGGGAACAGAAGGTGAAGAGGAGGAGAGAGGAAGAAATGTAAGGGAAGAGGGAAAAGAAAGGAAAACTGGAAGGGAAGAGGAAGGGGAAAGGGAAGAGAAGGGAAAGGAAAATGAGAGAGAAAAGCAAAAGGGACGGGGACAGACAAGGAAAGGGAGGGAAAAGATGAAATGGAAGAGGAGGAGGAAGAGGAAAGGGAAGAGTAAAGGGAGGGGGAGAGGAAAGAGAAAGAGAGGGAGAGAGATATGGAAGGAGGTTTGGAAAAGATTAAATGGAAGTAGAGTGAAGGTGGAGGGGAAAGAAAGGGGAAGTGAGGGAGGGAGGGGGAAGGGAAGGTGGAGGGAAGGTGGAGGGGAAAGGAAGAGGAAGTGAGGGAGGGAGGGGGAAGGGAAGTGGAGAGGAAATGAAAAGGTAGAAGGGACATACTCGACTTGAGGCCCAAGTTGAGAGCAAGGGTATAACTCAAACCTTAACTTAAACCTAAGTTAAGGCTTAACCTCAAGTTAAAGTGAAATCTTAGTCTCAAACTCACACTGAGGCCATATCTTAGTCTCATGCTCAGACTAAGGTCAAGGCTTAGTCCCATTTTCAAGCTAAACCTCAGTATCAGGCTAATGCTAAACCTCCCAAAGTTAAGCCTTATTTTAACCTAAACCTCAAGGCTGAGCCTCGAGTCCAAGCAAAGGAGAAGGCCGAGTTGGAAGAGAGTGAAAGAGAGAAAGAGAGCTGAAACGAGAGGTCAGCACTGTAATCATGAGGAGGACGTGGCCTGGCACCCTCCTTCTCCCTTTAAGTCAGAACCGAGAGCCCCGACCCGACCCGACCCGACCCGACCCGAGCTGGACCCAACCAGAGACACGCCGATGCCATCGTGACCTTTCTCCGCTTAAAGGAGAGGAGGAGGAGGACAGGCGCGGCGGTACCGGCTACTAGAGGAGGGTTACCCAAGGGAAGAGCCACTTGCAACAGAAGGGTCACCTCAAGGTGTTCCAGCTACTGAGGGTTATCTAGGGAAGGGTGTCCCAACCTGGAGTTCCAGGACCCAATGAGGTCCCAGACACTGACGGTTATATTGAACAGGGCGTCTCAACCTACCCAATGATATTCCAGATACTGAGGGTTATCTAGGGAAGGGTGTCCCAACCTGGAGTTCCAGGACCCAATGAGATTCCAGCTACTGAAGGCTATCTTGAACAGGGTGTCTCAACCTGCAGATCCAGGACCCAATGAGATTCCAGATACTGAGGGTTGTCTAGGGAAGGGTGTCTCAACCTGAAGTTCCAGGACCCAATGAGATTCCAGACACTGAGGGTTATCTTGGACAGGGTGTCTCAACCTGGAGTTCCAGGACCCAATGATATTCCAGGACCAGAGGGTCTGCGGAAACCATCCAGGGGGTACAGGAGCTCATAACCATGTATCCTTTTTTTTTTTTTTTTTTTTAAGACTAAAATATAGTCCCTACAATAGATCGTATCTAGGTCTGGAACTTAGGGGTGATAGTGCTCCTAATATATTACAGGACGTGAGGGTCCCGCAGAGACAAAAAGGTTGAGATACACTAATCTAGGGTAACGAGAGATCCTTGTGTAGGGCCAGCTAAGATGGAGGTAGCGAGGGAGAGAGAGAGAGAGAGAGAGAGAGAGAGAGAGAGAGAGAGAGAGAGAGAGAGAGAGAGAGAGAGAGAGAGAGAGAGAGAGAGAGAGAGAGAGATACTCGTAAAGATACACACACACACACACACACACACACACACACACACACACACACACACACACAGGGAAGGTATGGTTGTGTAAATGAAAGAATTAACAAGTATCGAACCTTATTTGCTAACGAAAAGGGAACGGGTCAGAGATTCGAGCAGAAGACGAGGAAGAGAAGAGGGAGGAAGATGAGAAAGATGTGGAGGGGAGGAGAAGCTGGGGGAAGAGGAGGAGGATGAGGGTGAGAGAGAGGAGGTAACAAAGGAGGAGAAAGGGGGAGGAGGAGGAGGAGGAGGAGGAGGAGGAGGAGGAGGAGGAGGAGGCGGAGGAGGAGGGAGATGGGAGAGGGGAGGAAGGGGAGGAAAAGGAGGGTGTGGGGAGGATTTTGAGGGCAGGAGAAGATTGTGAGGAAAGGAGGAGGGGAGGGATAAGGTAATGCATGAGGAGAAGGAGGAGGGGGAAAGTGGAGAAGGAGGAGGGGA
>NC_134781.1:22958773-22966273 GCF_046742065.1 Oratosquilla oratoria | reverse complement strand
GGGGAGGGAGGAAGGGAGGGAGGAGGGGAAGGGGTTAGGTGAGGGTGTAAGGGAGATTAAGGGGAGGGTGAAGGGAGGAGATAAGGAGGAAAAGAGAAAGAGAGAGAGTAGGATAGGAATGATTAGAAAGAGAAAGAAAAAGAATGGAGAGCGAGATGGAAAAGAAGTGGAGGAAGAAAGGGGGAAAAGGAAAGGATGGAAGGAGAGAAGAGGAAGGAGAACGACAGAGAAGGAGAACTATGGAAAAGAGGAGAGTAAAAGGAAGAGAGTAAAAGAGAGAGGATGGAGAAGAAAGGAACAAAGAGGTAGAAAAAGAGGAGAATATAAATGAGAATAAGGGGGTATAGCGGAAATATATATCGCCTTTGAAACACATTGATATACTTTGTGAATATTACTCGTCAACAACGCCCACACCCACACCCACACATTACATATATATATATATATATATATATATGTGTGTGTGTGTGTGTGTGTGTGTGTGTGTGTGTGTGTGTGTGTGTGTGTGTGTGTGTGTGTGTGTGTGTGTGTGTGTGTGGATGTATCTATAAATGTGTGTGTGTATATGTGGGTTTATATAAACACGTGTGTGTATCAACACATCAAATTCTTCTTGAGACATTCTATGCGTTTTATTTGTGTCATCACTCACTTCATACCTGATAGCATCATAAATCTCCTTGCTGGTCCTCCCCTCTCCTCTCCCTTCCTCTTCTTTCTCTTCCTCCTCCTCTTCCTCCTTTTCTGCTAATTATATATTTTCATCCTCCATCCTTCTCATACATTTTACCTACCTCTTCCTAATTCCTCATTTTCACATTTTCATGTTTATACATTTCCTTCCTTTTTCCTATTCTCTTTAGTTTTTCTCAATTTCTTCTTTATCTCATTTCTTCACTATTCTCTACTTCCTCTCCACTTCTCCCTTTCCACTCTCCTTCCTTCTTTCTTCCATTCTCAATTATTCTTTTTAATACTTCTTCTTTATTCCTTCCTTCTTTATTGTATTCTCCATTATTCTTTTTAATACCTCTTCTTTATTCCTTCCTTCTTTCTTCCATTCTCCATTATTCTCTTATACTTCTTTACTCACCCACTCTCTTTCTCCTTTTCTTCTTCTTCCTTCTCTATTCCTGCTTCTCTCTCTTCTTTCTTTTCTTACATTTCCCCCGTTTTGTTTTAACCTCTCACTCGTTTTCATTCTATTCTCCTCCCTCTTCTTCTTTGTCCTATCTCTATCCTCTATCCCACTTCATCTATTCTACTTTCTACACTTTTTTATCTATTCCTTCTCTTCCTTCTAATTCTTTCTATTTCTCTTCCTCCCTCTTTCTTCTAATTATTTCTACCTATTCCTCTTCTTCCTCTCTCTATCATCTATCCCACTTGTAAGAGGCCGGTAGTTGTACGAATGGAAATGAGCTAGGGAAACACTAGGGCATTAGTATGCTGACTCAACAATTCAGACTCGACGCCTGCTCGCCTGCTGTTTGATAACATTGAGGTGACGTTATGTCTATGTAAACACCAACGGAGGTGACTGTTTTATAATCGATGATGTAATCAAAACTCTGTAAGGGCAGGTTAGCTTCGTTTGACTAATGCTGAGGTAAACGATATTGCTAGTGGCATTGCAATGGCTTTCCGGATTGGTGCAAGGTGGAGGAGAAAAAAACTATTGGTGCATGAATTCAAAGTCACGCCCATAAGGAGTGACATTCATTTGAGAAGTCATAGGAGATTGGATTAGAAAAATTAGTGACGTCAGACGAAGGTAGCTTAGCGTAGGATACGGGGATCTAGAGAGACGATGTGGGGAGACGAGAGAAAGAGATCCTGAGTGTAACAAGACTGTGAAATTACAGTGAAAGAAGAAAGAAAATTCACCACCCTTTTATTAACCCAAAGGACGAGAGAACTAGGCACGGGGCCTATTGAAATTAGAAAATAGTGAGACTACAGGAAATACAAGGCATTGGGCCTACTGCTTAAGACGAACTTGAACATTTAGTGAAACTCACGTAACGAAGGCAAGGGGCCTCGAGACGAGTGGTATCACAAGTCAAATATAAGTGTAATGGTCGAGGACCGACAGTGGTGATGACAGTGGTGACAAGGGGTGGTGAAACCACTTCATCTATTCTACTTTCTATACTTTTCTATCTATTCCTCTTCTTCCTTCTTTCTTCTAATTCTCTCTATCTCTTTCTCTTCTTCTCTCTTTCTTCTAACTCTTTCCCTCTCTCTTTCTTCTTTCCTCTTGCTTTATTCACTCTCTCTATCTTGTTCTCTCTCAATTATCCTTCTCATATGGCGCAAAGCAATCAACACACATATATTTCCAATTTTGTACTTTCTCTCGTTTTAATCTAAATTCAGTTTTCTATTTCCTTACTTCGCTTCACTTGAGAACTTAATCAATTTTTTTCCTCTTCCTCTTCCTCTTCCTCCTCCTCCTCCTCCTCGTATTCGTATTTTTTCTTCAATTTAATTTTTTCTTCTTCTGTCTTATTTTCTTCTCTTTCCTATTTTCGCTAATTTCATCTAAGATCTTTGTTCGGTCGTTTTATACACACATGCACATGCACACACATATACACACAGACATACAGACACACCTCGTGGCGTTGTGGTTAGAGTTCTCGCCTGCCACTACGGCGGTCCGGGTTCGACTCCCGCCCAAGGCTGAAAAGATTTCAGTATCGCTTCGCTGCGGGGTGTTACTCCAATTCTCGTGGGCGGGGAGTTGGTTGTGTGTGTGTGCAAGGTCACAGTATTACCCATAGATCGGTCATACGAGCTCTGAGCTCTCATCCGGGAGGTTAATAACTGTCGATCACGAGTCCGACACGTGATCCAAGACCATGGTGAATCACACACACATGCACACACATACACATACACGCACAAGGATGAATGTAGTATGTAAACACACACACACACACACACACACACACACACACACACACACACACACACACACGTCCTCATCTTTTCCAATCGTTTCTCCCGCTCCTCAAGTGTCAATTCTGACAAATATATTTTCGTTGGGGTTTGCCAATGCCCCTCACGTTCAACCTAAATGTTTTGTTTATTCTTCCATCTCTTATCAACTTTGTTTCCATTTTCCATCCATCTTCTCTTCCTCTCTACCCTCAATAACTCTTCCGAGCATATATTAGACTTATGTCTATCCTGACTACAATAATGCAATTTTATTCAGTTTTTTGATAAATCGTTATAGATGTCCATAGAGTCTAGATCCAGCTTGTTTAACCCTTTTATATGTGTGGTTGATTCTTTGCCTGTCCTCTGTATGCCGGCAGGCGATTTTTTTTTTATTCATTTTTTTTTTTTTTAAGGAAATAAAGAACCTCTACCACAGACGATTTGTTCCTCTTTCTTTTCGTCTTCTTCTTCCTCTTATCTGTCCTCCTCCTCTTCTTCCTCTTATAACTCCTCCTCTTCCTCTTGTTCCTCCTCCTCTTCCTCTTATAACTCCTCCTCTTCCTCTTGTTCCTCCTCCTCTTCCTCTTATAACTCCTCCTCTTTCTCTTCTTCTTCTTATTACTATTATTATTATTCCTCCTCCTCCTCCTCTTATTATTATTATTCCTCTTCTTATCCCTCCTCTTCTTTTTCTTCTTCTTATCCCTCCTCTTCTTTTTCTTCTTCTTCTTATCCCTCCTCCTCTTCTTCTTCTTCCTCTTTTTCCTCCTCCTCCTCTTGTTATTATTATTCCTCTTCTTATTCCTCCTCCTCATCTTCTTCTTTTTCTTCTTCTTATCCCTCCTCCTCTTCTTCTTCCTCTTATTCCTCATTCTCCTCTTCTTCTTTTTCTTCTTCTTATCCCTCCTCCTCTTCTTCTTCCTCTTATTCCTCATTCTCCTCTTCTTCTTCTTCTTATTCCTCCTCTTCTTCCTCCTTATCCCTCCTCTTCTTCTTGTTCTTCCTTCTTCTTATCCCTCCTCTTCTTCTTCTTCTTATCCCTCCTCTTCTTCTTGTTCTTCCTTCTTCTTATCCCTCTTCTTCTTCTTCTTCTTCTTCTTTTGTTTCTTCAATTGTTATCTTATTTTTCATTCCCTTCTGTGTCTTTGTCTTCTACTTCTGTAACGTCTTCCATTTCGTTATTTTCTAATTCTTGAAAGCCCTTCACTTCTGCAGTTCTAATTCTTCTAATGCTTCTTTTGTTTCCTCCTCTTCCACCTCCTCCTCCTCCTTTCCCCCCTCCTCCTCCTCCTCCTCCTCCTCCTCCTCCTCCTCCTCCTCCTCTACCTTTCCTTCAACACTTTTTTTTTCCTAATTCTCTCTTTTTTTTATTCTTCCTCTTCTTCCTCTTTTTGCTCTCTCTTTTATAATTCTTGTTCCACTCTCTTTCGCTTTATTGCATTGTGCTTTCTTTCTATCTCTCTTTTGATTATTTCACCTCCTCAGACTCCTTCAACCTCTTCCTCCTCCTACTCCTCTTCCTTTTACTCCTCCCTTCTAGTATCCCTGTCCTTCCTCCTTCTGCCCCTCCTCCTCCTCCTCCTCCTCTACCCTCCTCCTCCTGCTCCTTCTCTCCAATTCCACTCCCTTCCCTCCTTCTCCTCCTGCACCTCCTCCTCTCCCCCCTCTCCTCCTGCCCCTCCTCCTCCTCCCTCCCGCACCTCCTCCTCTCCCTCCTCCTCCTGCCCCTCCTCCTCCTCCTCCTCCTCCTGCTCTTTCTCCTTCTTTCCCTCCACTTCCTCTCCCTCCCCTCCTCCTCCTCTCCCTCCTCCTCCTGCCCCTCCTCCTCCTCCTCCTCGTCCTCCTCCTCCTGCTCTTTCTCCTTCTTTCCCTCCACTTCCACTCCCTCTCCTCCTCCTCCTTCTCCTTCCCCTCCTCTTCCTCCTGTCCCTCCTCCTCCTCCTCCTGCTCTTCCTCCTCCTCCTCCTCCTGCTCTTCCTCCTCCTCCTCTGGGAATAAGGTCCCCACATGTATATGTAAGGGATGTTCACAAAAAAAAAAAGAGCCCACGAATCTTGCAAAGCTATGATCTCCCATCCCCATCCTTCCTCCTCCCCCCCCCCACACACTCTGACACAGGAGAATGAGATGAAATAAAGCGAACAAATAAATTGGACAGAACAAGCAAATAAATGAAAAATGAACACTATGAACAAGCAGAAACATACTTGTGAAAATTCGGTCCTTTATGCAACATTTGATCCTAATTTTTTTATCACAATTACTTCACCGGCAGAATTAATATATTAATTAATCAATCCAATTCAATCGCTGGTAGGAAGCTTTCATCAAGAGGCCGACCACGTCACCTTTGCCCTGTGTGTTAAGGTAGCCATTATAAACTATACGAAGCTGTGCTTAATTCCTATCTATGCGATGACGACATACTTTACATATTCTACTGATTGACGTCAGACGATTTTATTAAGCTCAGTGACGGATTTACTGTAGCCTCGTTTATAGTTTACGTCATTAACGTCACGATGACGTCACTGATATGACGTCATTCCTAGAATTAAGACGTCATAGATATAATAACGTCACTGATATCATATAAACATTACTTGTCACTTGACGTCAATGAAGCAAGACGTCATTTATGCGTGACGTCACTTGTCATATGACGTTATTTGTCACATGACGTCACGATGTCACTGATGACGTCATTAAAGTGATCGTAAAAAACGAGCGTGACGAAACATGGCTGATGGTAATTGACCCTCGTATGTTACCATGATGAGACCCCGAAACGATCGTAAGATACGAGGGGCGTAAAATCCCATGACGTAAGTTACGACGTCGGATTTTCTCTCGTAATTTACGATTGGTCTGGACCTTTCGTATGTTTCATATGAATCAAATGATATATGGCATGCAAATTATCATAATTCTACCTACGTTACGTTTTGGTCGTTTAAAAAAAAAGCTTTGAATCAATCTATGGTACATTTTGTTAAATAGTAAAATATAATGTTCGATATTTACGTGTAAGGAAGAACAAAAATGGTCATATTTAACAAATTAACAAAACCACCACCTTTGCCCCATGTGTTTGGGGTATCGAAACCCGAAAGAAAACGGAGAGACATTTTTTCTTTCCTTATAAATCTTCCCTCCCCCTCCCTCCCACACCCACCGTCACTCCCCCCCTCCCCAATCCCTCTAAAGCCTTTAGAGGCATACAGACCACCGGATGATGGTTGTTGACGCTTCTGTAAGGAATTTTTCCACCAAAGATGCCTCCGTCTTCATCTTCGACACCGTCAATAATATCTCATCATTCACACTATTGTCATCGTCGTCATCATTGTTATCGTATTTCAGTTTCATTTCGATCACAGCAACGTCTTATCTTATCATTCACACTATTGTCACCGTCGTCATTATTGTTATCGTATTTCAGTTTCATTTCGATCACATCAACGTCTTATTTTACCATTCACACTATTGTCACCGTCGTCATTATTCTTATCGTAGATGCCGTTTCATCTCGATCACAGCAACGTCTTCATCCTTGTCGTCAGTATCATCCGTGATTTCTCTTTTCTTTCTCTTATCCTTCATCTCTCTCTTCTCCTTCTCTTCTTCCTCCTCCTTCTCTTCTTCCTCCTTCCTCCTCCCTTCCTCCCTTTCCTTCTCTTCAACTTCCTCTTCTTCCTCCTCCTCTTCTTTCTCCTTCTCTTCTTCTTCCTCCCTCTCTTCTTCCTCCTTCCTCTCTGCTTCTTCTTCCTCCCTTCCTCCCTTTCCTTCTCTTCAACTTCCTCTTCTTCCTCCTTCTTCTCTCCTTTCTCCTTCTCTTCTTCCTCCTCCTCCTCTTCTTCCTCCTTCCTCTCTTCTTCTTCCTCCTCCCTTTCCTTCTCTTCAACTTCCTCCTCCCTTTCCTTCTCTTCAACTTCCTCTTCTTTCTCCTTCTCTTCTTCCTCCTCCTTCTCTTCTTCCTCCTTCCTCTCTTCTTCTTCCTCCTCCCTTCCTCCCTTTCCTTCTCTTCAACTTCCTCTTCTTCCTCCTCCTCTTCTTTCTCCTTCTCTTCTTCTTCCTCCTTCCTCTCTTCTTCTTCCTCCTCCCTTCCTCCCTTTCCTTCTCTTCAACTTCCTCTTCTTACTCCTTCTTCTCTTCTTTCTCCTTCTCTTCTCCCTCCTCCTTCTCTTCTTCCTCTCCTCTGCTTCCTCCTCCCTCACTCCCTTTCCTTCTCTTCCTCCTCCTTCTCTTCTTCCTCCTCCTTCTCTTCTTCCTCCTCCTTCTCTTCTCCCTCCTCCTTCTCTTCTTCCTCCTTCCTCTCTTCTTCTTCCTCCTCCCTTCCTCCCTTTCCTTCTCTTCCTCCTCCTTCTCTTCCTCCTCCTCTTTCTCCTTCTATTCTTCCTCCTTCTCTTCTTCCTCCTTCCTCTCTTCTTCTTACTCCCTTCCTCCCTTTCCTTCTCTTCAACTTCCTCTACTTCCTCCTATTTGTTTTCCATTCTATCGCCAGTCGAACCTTTCACATCTCATTACGATCCACCTTTCCTCTTCCAT
>NC_134781.1:22943773-22953773 GCF_046742065.1 Oratosquilla oratoria | reverse complement strand
ATCACCCCTTAATACAATTACTCTGAACTCTCAGACGCTCTGGATATATATATCACCCTTCCAATTGGCGTGAATATAAAAGACATATCCAATTTGGAGATGGTTTTAATTCAGTTCTAATCAATTGGGATCGTACCTTCACGCCCACAGTGGGCGTCCCCGAAGCTCGTTGTAGGTACACCCAATCCAGTGAATTTAACTCAATTAATTATCTCATTAGATGAGTTTTCTGGAAAGGAGTACGACCCTCCCCTAACATTATTCGCTTATTTTCTTCCTTAGTTTAAACTTGACTAAAAGTTTCTTTTTTAACTTTCTAAAAGCTTGAAGTCAGTTACCCCTATAAAAAAAAATAAAAAAAAATGCAATACTATTCCTTGGTATGAATGTATACACTTAAATTACCTTTAGTTTTACTCCTTATTTTGAGTATAATTTTGAGTATAATTTTGAGTGTGTACCAGAACCACCACAATTAGTGAAAAGGAGAGCATTGTGTGAATACACGCAGATGCGTGTCGTATAGAGGCTTGTAGAGACTCGCATCCCCTTCCCCTCCCCTTGAGGGATTTGCAGGCCCAGATCCCTCCCCCCTCCCCCTCCTACTCCCCCCCTCCCCCCGCCGTGTCCCTCTCAAAGCCGCAAACTTTTCCCATCTGGTTCTGTAAGCCCAAGCCGGAGACCACCAGCCCAGTGACACTTACTGGTCAGCTCGGTCGTCCTCGAGTCTCTCGTGTCCTCGAGTATCACGTCATTGAGTCTCAGGTCCAGGTGGTTTTCGTCCTCGAGTCTCACAGCCTCGCGGCTCACGTCTTCGAGTATCACGTCATTGAGTCTCAGGTCCAGGAGGTTCTCGTCCTCGAGTCTCTCGTGTCCTCGAGTATCACGTCATTGAGTCTCAGGTCCAGGTTTTCGTCCTCTAGTCTCCCTTGTCCTCGAGTCCCCCTTGTCCTCGAGTCTCTCGTGTCCTCGAGTATCACGTCATTGAGTCTCAGGTCCAGGAGGTTTTCGTCCTCGAGTACCACGACCTCGCGGCTCACGTCCTCGTGTCTCCCTTGTCCTCGAGTCTCTCTCCTCTTCGAGTATCAAGTCTTCGAGTGTCTCACCTCCTCGAGTCTCACTTCCTCGAATCTCTCACGGTTTAGAGTGTCACGTCCTCAAGTCTCACGGTTGAGAGTGTCTCACGTCCTCAAGTCTCGGCAACAAAACATATAGACATCCTCGAACACTGCCATCGTCATTAGTATTTGCTACTCAGACGCTAGACGCGTCAGGCAGACGCTGCGAATTCTTTATTTTAGTCGCTGGATAATAAAAGATGCCGCTTCTTTAGACGCCAGCGAATTCGCTGGCGAATTTAGAATCTTGCCCAAAGCGAGTAAAAGCATCGCCGTGTATACGACGCTTTGGGCATCTTAACTTACACTCTCTGGAAAGACGAAGAGTACAGGGTGATTTAATAGAGGTATTCAAATGGATCAAGGGCTTTAACAATGATGATACAGACAAGGTCATCATATTAAGATAACAGAACTTGCAGTAATGGATTGGACAAACTTAGGTTTAAGAAGGAAGTAGAAAGAACTGGTTTACCAGAAGATTGGTTAACGTATGGAATAGACTTAGTAACCATGTAGTAAGCGATGAAACAATTGGTTGTTTTAAAAGCAAGTTTAGATTTATGAACTGGGATAACAGGTGGTAAAGGACATGGAACTGCCTAGTGTAGGCTTTATGGTCTCTTGTAGTCTCTTCCATTGCTAAGTTCTTATGTGAAAAAAGTGAGAGAGGTTTACTGCAAGGTGGGCGGGGTGGGGAATGATGGAGTGCGAGATGGAGTGAAGATGTGGAGGACGAGGAGGAACTTGGAAATGAGAATGGAGGTATGGAGGACAATAGATAATACTGAATAGATAAATGAATAGATGATAGACAGAGAATTGATTAATCAATAGATAGAGAATAGATCAAAAGTAGGATGGGCAAGACACAGAAGTACATGGAAACAAATAGTGATGATAGTGAGGGGATTTTGGAGGAATACAGCAAAGGGAAAAGAGAGGAAGAGAGAATGAGAGGAAGAGAGAGAAAGAGAGGAAGAGAGAGAAAGAGAGAGAAAGAGAGGAAGAGAGAGAAAGAGAGGAAGAGAGAGAAAGAGAGGAAGAGAGAGAAAGAGAGGAAGAGAGGAAGAGGGAAAGAGAGAGAAAGAGAAAGAGAGGAGAGAAAGAGAGAATGAGAGAGAGAGAGAGAATGAGAGAGAGAAAGAGAGAACGAGAGGAGAGACAGGGAGAGAGAAAGGAAAGAATAGAGTAACGAGTTAGTAGGAGGAAACCATTTGCCTCAAAATCTACGACACATGTAAAAGGACATGGTGGAAGTTTGATAACATATGTGGACTGTATGGCGGAGGGCTGGAGGTGGGGTGGAGGAAAGAGGACGGGGAGAGGACGGTAGGGATGGGGGGGGAAGAAGACTAAGATAGATGGAGGTATGGGGAGTAGGAGGGGAGGAAGGGGAGGAGAGAGGAGGAGAGGGGGAGGAAAGATCGTAAATATCGAATAAAATCAAACTTCGTTTCCAGGGGGGGAATGGGAGGGGGAAAAGTCAGAGAGAGAGAGAGAGAGAGAGAGAGAGAGAGAGAGAGAGAGAGAGAGAGAGAGAGAGAGAGAGAGAGAGAGAGAGAGAGAGAGAGAGAGAGAGAGAGAGAGAGAGAGAGAGAGAGAGAGGAGAGAGGTAGGGGAGAGAGAGAGAGGAGAGAGGTAGGGGAGAGAGAGAGAGTGAGGGAGAGAGGGAGAGAGAGGAGAGAGAGACAGGAGAGAGACAGGAGAGAGAGAGAGAGAGAGAGGAGAGAGGGAGGAGAGAGAGAGGGGAGAGAGAGAGAGTGAGGGAGAGAGGGAGAGAGAGGAGAGAGAGAGGGAGAGAGAGAGAGAGAGAGAGAGAGAGAGAGAGAGAGAGAGAGAGAGAGAGAGAGAGAGAGAGAGAGAGAGAGAGAGAGAGAGAGAGAGAGAGAGAGAGAGAGAGGTAGAGGTGTGTGTTGGGGAAACGAATGACCTCTTGGGTCGTAAGATGCGACGACGACGACGACGACGACGCTGGGAGCCTTCAAAGTCTACGAGCGTCTTAAACTACGACAGAATCTGACGCAATATGTGACGTTGACACATTTCCGAAAAAAAAAACGAAAAAAAAAACATACCAACCAATCATGTCTCTCGATAGCTCAGTGTAAGATATTCTGGTCACGCCCCACAGGGGGACAGGCAAGGGGAGAGGGGAGGAAAGGGGAGAGGGGAGGAAAGGGGAAAGGAGGAGAGAGGGGAAAGGAGGTGAGGTGAGGGGAGACGAGGGGAGAAGGGGAGAGGGTGGTTGTGAGAGGGTGGTTGTGAGAGGGAAGGAAAGGGGAAAGGAGGAGAGAGGGGAAAGGAAGTGAGGTGAGGGGAGACGAGGGGAGACGAGGGGAGAAGGGGAGAGGGTGGTTATGAGAGTGGAGGAAAGGGGAAAAGAAGGAGAGAGGGGAAAAGAGGAGAAAGGGAAAAGGAGATGGGGTGAGGGGAAAAGAGGGGAGATGGGGTGAGGGGAAAAGAGGGGAGACGAGGGGGAGAGGAGATGGGGTGAGGGGCAAAGAGGGGAGACGAGGGGAGAGGAGATGGGGTGAGGGGAAAAGAGGGGAGACGAGGGGAGAGAAAAACAGGGAAGGAGATGAGAGATGAAGGAAAGAAGATGAAGGTATACAAGAGGAAGAGAAAAGAGGTGAAGGGAAGGTAGGAAGGGAAGAAGAGGGGAAAGGAGATGACGTGATGGGAGTAGAGGGGAGAAAATATATGGGGGGAGAAGGGAAATAAGGGAGGGCGAAAAGATGGGAAGGGAAGGGAGGGTAGGGGAGGGGAGGGGAGGGTAGGGTAGGGGAGGTAAGGGTAGAGGAGAGAAAGGGAGGGTAGGGGAGGGGAAGGGAGGGTAGGGGAGGTTAGGGAAGGGGAGGGGAGGGTAGGGGAGGGGAGGGTAGGGGAGGGGAAGGGAGTGTAGGGGAGGGGAGGTGAGGGGAGGGGAAGGGAGGGGAGGGGAAGGGAGGATATGGGAGGGGAAGGGAGGATATGGGAGGGGAAGGGAGGGTATGGGAGGGTAGATGAGGTGAGGTGAGGGGAGTGGAGTGGATGAGAGGGGAAATGAGGTGACAGAAGGGGAGAAGAGGGTGTAGAAAGGAAGAAGAAATAGAGGGGAAGGGAAATGGGGCAGGGAGAAAAGGGAGGAGACGAGGGATGAGGGAAAGTGGGGAAAGGTTCTAGGGTGAGGGGAAGGGAGGGAAAGAGAGGGGAGGTGAGGGGAAGAGAGGGGAGGTGAGGGGAAGAGAAGTGAGGGGAGGTGAGGGGAAGAGAGGGGAAGAGAGGGGAGGTGAGGGGAAGAGAGGGGAGGTGAGGGGAAGAGAGGGGAGGTGAGGGGAAGTAAGGGAAGGTGAGAGGGGACGAAGGTATCCTCAGGTTCACTGGGACCTTCTCGAAGTCACTCGAAGTTCCAAGGGCGTTCTTTGTCTCCAATCTTCCTCTCCTTCAGACTCCTTACTCAGATGGAACGAAGAGAACCTGAAACTGGCGTGTACTGTTGCCCCCAAACTCGTCCAACGAAGGCGTCACCTTTGCCCTGTGTGTTTAGATGGCCGGGGGAATGTCAAAATGACTTGTAAATTGATAGAAAAAAAAGAAAAAAAAGAAAAAAATTCAACCATCCCAAAAATGTGTTTTTTTTTTATATACGTGGTCAAAGAAATAGATAAATATATAAATAAGTAAATAAATAAATCAACAGATAAATAAAGATGAATTATATTTTTGTGGTAGACTTTAAAGGGTTTGTTCTGGGCAAGAATATGTGATTTTATTCGGTCATTAATACTTTCGTGCGAGTTACTAGAATAGTCTCTAGTTTCCTAATATGGAAACCTAAAATGTTATTCCTATTTCTCTTCTTATGCACTTGATGTTCTTAACTTCTGATTATATGTTATCAGTTGTTGACCCTTTAAATCCTCTTTTATTGATGTAATTTATCTTTTATTTATTCATTCATTTATCTATTTATTTATTTTTTTACTTTGACGCATCATACGAAGAATCATTTAGATAAACACCTAAGCAAGATGCTATGATGATTATCATTTATTTCATATTATTTTTGTTTTGTTTTGTTATCATTTGTCTGTTTGTTATCAGTTGTCAATTCATCATTATTTACTATTTATCCGTTTGTTTATTTAACTATACCTATGCATTTATTTATGTATTATATTTGATTTTTACATTATTATAGTTTTTATTGATTTATTATTTTTTTCGCATCAGTCCTAGTTATGGACCAAAAGGTCTCCTGTGGGCATGCTCCGCCTTTGTAATCCTTTGTAATCGTCACCCCTACTTCGACAGGGTAACAATTCTTCATGTGGGGCATCCTGGGTTTACGATTCTTCGTTTGTATAAGTTGATGACAATAATCATAACCTTCATTCAACCTAACCTAACCTAACGTAACGTAACCTAACCTAACGTTACCTAACCTAACGTAACCTAACGTAACCTAACCTAATGTAACCTAGCCTAACGTTGCCTAACCTAACGTAACCTAACCTAACGTAACCTAGCCTAACGTAACCTAACCTAACGTAACCTAACCTAACGTAACTTAACCTAACGTAACCTAACCCAATCTTTATTCCACTGTTGATATTCGGCGTACTTGGGTGACAATTCTTAAAGGTGAGATCTCATGGGGTGACAATTATTCAGGTGGGCGTTCTTGGGTGACAATTCTTCATGTGGCCCCTGATAATCACCGTATAGTAGTAAAACATTTTCTTTTTAATCAAACTGTAATCTAAAAGTAAATAATTCTCTGCAAAAAGATTAAAGAAAAAGAAAAAAGGTGACCCAATTTTCAGAACGGCCGTTTCCATCTTTTATAAGTCTAAAACGTCAGATGGTAGATTTCCTAAATTCAGTATTTTCATTTTTTTTTTTTCAATTCCAGGACTCTTCTCGAAATTTCAGACTTCCTTATAACTTCCAAATTTTTTTTTTTCGGACTTTCTTGTACTGAAGCGCCAAGTTTCATTTTTCATTAAGATTTTTTTTTCTATAGTTACAAGTTCTCTTTACCTCTTTTTTTTTTTTTTTTTTTTTTTTGAGTTTTCAAACAGTTTGCAGACTCCTTGCGAACTTCAGTGAATAAGGAATCTCCATTCCAAGAAGAGATTGAGGGGGAGGAGGAGGAGGAGGTGGAGGAAGAGGAGGAGGAGGTGGAGGAAAGGAGGAGGTGGAGGAAGAGGAGGAAGAAAGGGAGGAGGAGGCGGAGGAAGGGGGAAGAGGAGAGGAGGCGGAGGAAGGGGGAAGAGGAGAGGAGGAGGAGGAAGAAGAGAGGAGGGAGCAAGAAAAGGAGATGGAGGAGGAGGAGGAGGGAGTAGGACGAGGAAAGGAGGACGAGGAGGACACAAGAAGTAAACTGCGTAGGTGGAGGAGGAGGAGGAGGAGGAGGAGGAGGAAGAGGACTATGGTGTATTAGTCAAAAGACGAAGGGGAAGAGAAAGAGAAAGAAAAGAGGAAAAAGAGGAACTGGAAGGAACATGGAGGATGGTAAAGAGGAGAAAAGAGAGGAGAGAAAGCGGTAGAGGAAGACGAAGAGGAGGAGGAGGAGGAAGACGAAGAGGAGGAGGAGGAGGAAGACGAAGAGGAGGAAGAGGAGGAAGACGAAGAGGAGGAGGAAGACGAAGAGGAGGAGGAGGAAGACGAAGAGGAGGAGGAGGAGGAAGACTAAAAGGGGGAGGAGGAAGACGAAGAGGAGGAGGAGGAAGAAAGATAGGCAGGAGAGGAAAAAAGGAATCGGAAGAGGAAGAGGCAGAGGAGGAGGAAGAAGCAGAGGAAGAAGAGGAGGAGGAGGAGGAGGAGGAGCAGGAGGAGGAATAAGTAATAGGAACCGTGCTGCCCTAACAGTCCAAGTACATGGGGCAAAGGTGACGGCTTCGGCCGCAGATACGCTCCCCGTGACGTAAGTTTTTTTTTTTTTTTTTTTTTTCAATGGTTGATCGCCCGCTGCCTGAATCAGCTGTTTGTCTTCTATCTAAGCCACGCGGTACAGTCTTGGTCAGCCGGGGAAATGACCCAACATCGAAAAAAAAAAAAAAAAAAAAAAAAAAAAAAAAAAAAGGCGACTTGCCGCAGCCGACAAGAATCTGCCTGGGGTTTCTCACTTACCACTACGTGGGAGTGAGATGGTGAGTGTTTTGAGCTATCAGACTGAGCACATACTACCACCATCTACCTGCTAGACTTCTTTGCCTATTTCCTTGTTTTACTCTCCTAGCCCCTCCTCCTCCTCCTCGTCCTCTTCCTCCTCCTCCTCTCTTTCTATTTCACCTCCTCGTCCTTTTACTGTCTCTCCTCTTTTTCTTCCTCCTCCTCCTTTCATCTTTCTCCTCTTCTCTTTCTCCTCCTCCTCGTCCTTCTACTTTTCGTTTTTTCTCTTTCTCCTCCTCTTCCTCTTCTTACTCTTCCTCTTTTTCTCTTTTTTCTCTTTTTTTTTTAATTCTTTCACTTCCTCCTTTGCCACAGATTTTTTATTTTCTCTTCGTCTCCTAATAATTTCCCACCTCCTTCCTCTCCGTTCTCTTTTTCTCTTTTTCCTTCTCTTTTCCTTGCAGTGTTTTCCTAGCTCTTTTTCTAATACTTCTTCTTCTCTTTAGTGATTTCAACACTGCTCTAGAAATCGAATTCAAAATTTTGAATTTCTTTCACTCTTCTAACGTTTCCGAAAATTAAATTAATGAAATGGTTTAACTTTTTGTTTTTTATTTATTTATTTATTTATTTATTTCTAAAATCCAGAGAAGGAAGAAGAGAAGGGACATGGATCCGAGTTAGAGAGAAGAAGAAAAGCAGAAACAGGAGTAGGACAAGGAGGACAAGGAGGAAAAGGAGGAAGAGGAGTAGGAGAAGAAGGAAGAGGAAGAGGAGGAAAAGGTTTCTGTAAAACTTTGTAACTTTTATTATTGTAGGAGAGCAGTTAGGGAGGTATGTAAATATTTATGTATGAATGTATGTACGTATGTATGCATGTACGTACAGTATATATGTATGTATGCATGTATGTACATATGCATGTCGACAACTAGGTAGGTTGGTTTAGTTGGATGTGTACATATAAGTGTCGGTTTGGATGTGTGTGTGTGTGTGTGTGTGTGTGTGTGTGTGTGTGTGTGTGTGTGTGTGTGTGTGTGTGTGTGTGTGTGTGTACGTACGCACATGACCACGAAAATCCCACTCATCTTGCTTCAGGTCTCGAAATAATTTCAGAGCTCAATACGAAGCCTCTGAATTTCAGCTTATTCCTGAAAGTGTCTGTCGAATTACTGAAACACAATTTCCTAAAAAGAAAAAAGAAAAAAAAAACGGGCATCGAGAATAGCCTGTTTCATTTAATACCACGAGAATTTCCCCCCACAGTTGAATAAAATCGCCTGGTGCACTTTACATGTTTTCGATTTTATTTAGCTAAATTTCAAAGTGGGAACAAAATTGACTACCTTATGATCGCACTCCCACGAGGTGGGAAGTGAGAAACCCCTGGTAATGCAAGACGCGGCGGCGGTGGCTGCAGCCGCAGCAGCAGTTGCAGTAGCAGCAGAGATAGGGTGGATGAAAGAGTATTGGGATGGTTTGGACACATGGAAAGAATGAGTGAAGAAAGACTAGTAAAAGAGGTGTGGAAGGCAGAGGTGGAAGGAGTGAACATGAGGGGGCGACCTAGGATGAGATGGATGGATGAGGTAAAAGGGGCTTTGGGAAAAAGGGGAATGTCTGTTGAGGAAGGACGGGAGAGGATAGAAGACTGGGGTGAATGGAGAATGGTTGTATATGGATGATGTGTGATGCATGAGGTGGAATGGGTGGGAGTGGGATGGGGGTGAAGGAGAATGTATGAGAAATAATTTGACCCCCCCCCCGGAGGGATTTCTCTCCCTCTTCTCCTTTTCTGCATGAGGGGACGGATAGAGGGAGGGTGGCCGATTTAATGAAGCGGCCTTGCTGTGGATGTGCTGTATCTTGCGACACTGCTTCTGACCCAGGGTAGTGGACAAGATGCAGGGATGACCCGTCATCCAGGAGGTGCTAAGATAAAAGGGAGGGAAGAGGGTGTAGGGTAGTGAAGTGTGATGGGGATGGAAAGGGTGGGAGTGGTTTTTATGCCTTTGTTTTTTGGCTACCTCCCTTATAAAGGGAAAAAAGCCTTTTGTATATGTATTTTTAATTTTCATTTATTTTATTATTTTTTTGCCGATGTTTGGGTCGCCTCCCCGCCTGGCCAGGGCTGTCGGGAACCAACGCAACAAGCCCGCAACGGGTTCCGGGAACCGAACTCACGACCACCTGTTTACAAGTCCGACACGGTTTCCACTGGGCTACCGCACGGCCCAACAAAATTGAGTATATCTATATTTGACCAATAATCAAAATAACAAAATTGTATGACGACAGCTGAAATAGAACATACGAGAAGCACCAACAAAGAGTGTTCTAATGATTTTCATTTTACATTTCTTTTTATAAAAATGTATAATTTTATTACCACACCATTGTGGTCAGTGGGTGACATGATTTTGTTTCTTCAGTAATATATTTTTTCTCGACATTCTCTTTTTACTGAAAAAAGTCTACCTACAGTTCTTGAAGGTACAATGGCAAATACAAAGCCTGGTCTCTGATTTGACCAATGGTTAGGTGCATCCAACAATACTACCAAGCGATTCGCTTTATATTTTGCTCCGACAAATGCCAATCAATTTAGTTCTAACAAAAGCTAAAGCACACACACACACACACACACACACACACACGAGAACGTGATCACAACAAGGTGTCCTTCTAGAGACTCAGACTCTACAAGAAGAGGAAGAAGAACAAGAGTCCAAGACTTCGAAGGAACCATCTGGTTCTTTTGGTGCAAGAACCACATGAACTCG
>NC_134781.1:22936273-22938773 GCF_046742065.1 Oratosquilla oratoria | reverse complement strand
TATATATATACTCTTGTTGACAGACGAGATTAAATAATATTGCTGTTCCTGCATTGTTTATCTTTTTGTTAAGAACTTCAATTTCTCTTGCTAATTTACGGTGTTGGACTGATAGTTTGCTGAGTAGCTGTCCGTATGAGGTTGCAACGTTTCGGTCTTCTCTGGAGACCATCTTCAGGCTAATTGTTTGGGTGTGTGTGTGTGCGATGTTTATATACTATTTTATTTCTGATTGTTTGGATGGTGTCGTGTGAAGCGATCATCCTGATTGGCTGCTACGTAGTCATCAGGGATCACTAGGAGAGGTCAGGTCAGGTCCGCTTGTGGGCTGGGAGAATCTGGAGGTCTATGCTATGTATGTTCATGGTTGGTTTTAATTCTGCTATATAAATTGCTTCAATAAATGCTAATCTGCGGGAGTCTCTTTCTCTGTCTATTATTACTGTTCCTTCTTCTAAGTTTTGACGGGTGAGGGAAGTATTATGTTTGGTGTTATAGTGATTCTTTATGGATCCATGTTGTAGGTGGCAGGTCAAACGTCTTGCAAGTTTAGTCCTCGTCATTCCAATGTATGTTTGAGACCCACAGTTCTCAACGGTACAGTTATGTTGGTAAATGACGTGATTATCTTGTAAAGACGATGTCGATTTGGGAGAGCGGTTTCTCAGTAAAAGTTGTGACGTCTTTCGGGTCTTGTAGTATATGGTCAGTGATATTTTACTGAGAAACCGCTCTCCCAAATCGACATCGTCTTTACAAGATAATCACGTCATTTACCAACATAACTGTACCGTTGAGAACTGTGGGTCTCAAACATACATTGGAATGACGAGGACTAAACTTGCAAAATTCAAAGCGCATCTCCTAGAGGATCTCTTGCCAAATACAGTTCACTCAAAGAAGCCGCCCTGGGCCTCCACCACGGCCTCCAGGTGGGACCTGAAACTGCAGCACGCGGCCTTCACTGTGTCCTTCGAGAGACGCCTGAACACCAGTTTGGTTCTGGCAATCACCTCGTCCTTGGTGTTGCAGGCGGTACGATTGGTGTCTTTTTCAACTACACCCCACACATAATAGTCCATGGGGTTGTAACCAGGCCAGTTGGGGGCCAGATGTTGGAACTGGTGAAGTCGTAGAAGTTCTCAGACAGCCGCTTCTGGGTTTTCCCAGAGGTTTGACACGGAGCTGAGTCCTGCTGCCACACGTATGGTCTTCCCGCAGCCACCCTCTCCACCCAGCGCTTGATAATAGTGGACAGCAATTAAATATAGCCATCTGAAATGAGTCTGAGTTCCTCTTCAAAGATGTAGGGCGACATGACGTGGCCTTCACTGGAAACACACCCAGAGACCATCACAGTTTGAGGGAACTTGGTCTTCATGAAGCGCGGGACTCCATGTGGATTGTAGGCTAGCCACCTGTTGTTCTGCACGTTGTGCAACTGGTCCTGGCAGAAGTTCTTCTCGTCTGAGAAGAACCAGAGCATTCCCGGCTCGACTGGTGTTTGACTTTATCATGAAGTTTATTGGGTTTCGTAGGGCGGTTTTCTTGGGCCTTGGCGGTGAGTAGTTGGCCCTTGCGCCCCTTGTATGAGGAGTAGCGAAGATCCTCGTTACATTTTCTTCATAGTTGCCACTCCGACGCCCATCTCTCTCGCCAAGGTCCGCATTGCCTCGCCTGGATCTTTCCGCACCTTATTTTGCAACTTCTCGACGAATTTCGTCGTGCGGATAGTCAGAACGCCTAGTGTAGTCCTTATGGTCTCTTGCAGTCTCCTTCATTCTTATGTTCTTATGATCCTTCTTACTAGCCACTGCTTCCACATCTCCGTCGCAGTTCTCCAGCTCACATCTCACGGCCTTCACGCTATTCAGTGAACAATGAGCGGCAGCTAAGGTTTCCGAACTTTTTAATCCGGCGCGAATCATCATGATGCATGTCACTCCCTTCTAATATTCCGGTGCTTTCCAGTCGTCCATGCTCTCTCTCACACCCACCAATAGTACACAGAATCATCTATCCATTGCACTTTGCAGCTATTAAATCATTCAAAGGGTTCTGAAATGACAGAAGATGAAAAAAAAAATCAAATTTATCCCGAACACCCTGTACACACACACACACACACACACACACACACACACATACATATCTATACATATATACTATAGATAACTGAAGAACCATGAGTAATGACCTTTATTTCTTTCAATATATTAATTTATCTCTTTACTTATTTACTTATTTGTGTAATTATCTCCATTAAATGATCTTAAACAAAAAAAATAAAAAATAAAAAATAAACAAAAATCAAATGAGGTAATAAATGGATAAATAGATAAGAGAGAGAGAGAGAGAGAGAGAGAGAGAGAGAGAGAGAGAGGAGAGAGAGAGAGCTCACTTTTTTCTGAGCACATCCTTCATGACGCTATCCTTTGCCCAACTAATGACGTCAGCAATTTCATCATTACCTAAACCATAATTAGCCATATCATTGTTG
>NC_134781.1:22923773-22931273 GCF_046742065.1 Oratosquilla oratoria | reverse complement strand
TATATATATATATATACAGGGTGCGGCAGGTATTTGAGAACGCATCTTCTAAGTGGTCTAGTAGTTTAGACACCATAGCTAACCATTCCTTTTCTTTTTCAGCTGAAAATGGCACAATCAAATATTACCCAAGAAATGAAAAGGCATGCAGTTATCGTCTCTATAGCAGCTGGGCATACTAATTCTGAAATCGCTGCCTTCCTTAATGTTGCCCGGTCCTTCGTTTATAAGGTCAGAAGGGAACTTGTGGATGCCAGAGGCAATGTGGCAAGTACATCGCAACGTAAACAACATTCCCGACGATCGGACAGCATCAGAGCATCAGAATTTATAAATGCTATTCAATCGGCGATTGATGAAAGCCCTGGGAAGTCCATGAGGGCACTGGCCAAGGATTTTCAAGTTGATGAGGCCACCATTCGACGTGTTGTTCACGAAGATCTCCGGTATAAGTCGTATGTGATCCGAAGAGGACAGTTCATGTCACAGAAGACATGTGAGAACCGAGTCATCAGGGCCAGACGTCTTTTGAACAAGTTAAAACATCCTGAAGAACCAGGAATCCTTTGGTTCTTCTCTGATGAGAAGAACTTTGTTCAGGACCAGAAGGTGAATAGGAGGAACGATCGTTGGTTGTGTCAAACTGCAGGTGAAGTTCCAACGGTTATGCATACTAAATTTCCAGCATCAGTGATGGTTCTGGGTGTCGTGAGCAGTGAAGGCGATGTGATGCCTCCCTTTTTTATCCACCAAGGACTTCGTGTCAATGCAGCTTCTTACACTGAAGTGTTGGAGACTGTTGTAAAGCTTTGGGTGGATGGTGTAGCACGTGGCAGGCCGTACGTCTTCCAGCAAGACTCTGCTCCATCCCATACAGCTCACACAACCCAAGAATGGATGGCCACCAATTTTCATGACCACGTAACCCCCAACATGTGGCCCCCTAGCTCCTCTGATGTCAATCCTTTGGACTATTATGTTTGGGGCGTAGTTGAGAGGGAGTCTAATCGTAAACCTCACAACACTATAGCATCTCTCCAAGAAGCCATTGTCGCTGCAATGGCTAACATCCCCAAGAGTCAACTCATTGGTGCTTGCCA
This sequence comes from Oratosquilla oratoria, assembly GCF_046742065.1. Taxonomy (NCBI): domain Eukaryota; kingdom Metazoa; phylum Arthropoda; class Malacostraca; order Stomatopoda; family Squillidae; genus Oratosquilla; species Oratosquilla oratoria. The sequence continues at coordinate 22,930,173 of NC_134781.1, read as the reverse complement.
ATGATTTAGACGTCGCTTGGAAGATATCATTGACAAGGATGGAGGTTTCATTGAGTGAAACAGTGCATTTGCTTTGTGTTAATGTATAGAATACAATAAATGCTAATTTAAATATATACTAAAACGTTAATAAACCTTATTACAAACAATCTCCTTTGTTCTCAAATACCTGCCGCACCCTGTATATGGAAATAAACTCATCTGCTGGGATTCGAACCCTCGCCTGAGCGGCTTGCGTCTTACAAGACGAAGACCGTACCATTACGCCATCCTGACCCTTCAAGACTAAACGACTTAGTTCACGGCCCAGTCAAAAAAAAAAAAAAAAAAAAAAAAAAAAAAAAAAAAAAAAATTATATATATATATATATATATATATATATATATATATATATATATATATATATCACATACGCACATAGTTACATACGCCCATACATACATACTGGTACACGCGAATACCCCAATACACACACACATACATAACATTGCCGCACACTTTCCGAATCCGGGAATTCTCGCTGCGTTCCCGCTGGAATTGGCGGTGATTGCCACCAGCCATTCCATGCATTCCAGAGCTTCCCGAACGTCAGTTCCTTATTGACGTCGGATGACGTAAACATACGTCGGTTTTGATGTGTTTCTAAAGGCTTCCGATACAATGGAATACAATAGGAGTGCGGTGCGGAGTCGACAAGTGAAAGATTATTTGTGAATGACAAGCCTGCGTCAAAGGACATGTTTGATATAACTTGTAATATTTTGTAATTTGTAAAACACACACGCGCGCACACACAGACACACACACACACACACACACACATACAAATTGGATGAAACAACAGTGTGTGCGAAAACTATACAAGAATTTAAGAACAAAATAGATGGATGAAAGATACAAAGACGGGTCACTACGAGCATAGCTCTCTTCCCGTGTAATACAACTAGGTAAATACACACACACACACACACACACACACACACACACACACACACACACACGCACACACACACACACATACATACTAGGAGCATAGCTCTCTTCCCGTATAATACAACTAGGTAAATACACACACACACAAATACACACACACACACACACACACACACACACACACACACACACACACAAGCACATTAAATCACGCAAATGAACACAGGATACAACGAAGGCAAACAGAGTAAGAAACATAAACACAAGTCCACTCGACACAGCCAGGCGGCACTGTTATGATCACAGTGCCTGTGAGTGCCACATCCACAGCGTTCGCAAACACTCCCCCCCACCCACCGCCTCGCGTTCTTACGTTGCATGATGACGAACACAGCGGCAACATAGTTTACTCAAGCCTTTACCCCGGAGCGTTTCAATGCAGAATGGTTGGCCATTAAGTGACACGAGTTGTTTGGGGTCTGTTTTTGAATAAGCGGGGCGGGTTACCATGAAGTGACAGGACTTTTTTTGCTTTTGCTTTTTTTCGTTTTTATTTTTAATTTTGGGTCGATAGATGCCTTTCGACTTCAGAGAGCTTGCCTGTTCTTCTCCTTTTCTCTCTCTCTCTCTAACCTTTTTCTCCACTCCCCTCCTTGCGTTATACTCTTTAATACTGATTTTTAGAGACAGAACGTCACATTTGAGACGTTTAATTTTGTTTTGAATTCTACCATTAAATATTTTATTCAGCGAAGAAAAATCTCCTTGGGCTTGAACCGAGTCTCCTTAAACGGACTTGTTTATCCAAATGTAAGACATTTCGATAAAACTTCATTTGTCCCTTTCAGTCCACAGACTCCTCTCCCCTCCCTCCCACCCTCACTCACCACTCCCTTTTTCCTCTTCCTCCTCCTCTTCCTTTTCTCTTCCCTTTTTCCTCTTCCTTCCCCTCTACCTCCTCCTCCTTTCTCTTCCTTTTTCCTCTTCCTCCTCCTTCACTCTTCCCATCCTCCTCTTCCTTCCCCTCCTTTTCCTTTCCCTCTACCTCCTCCTCCTTTCTCGTCCTTTCCTCCTCCTCCTCTTCCTCCCTTTCTCTTCCCATCCTCCTCTTCCTTCCCCTCCTCCTCCTCCTCCCTTTCTCTTCCTTCCCTTTATTTTCCTTCCCCTCTACCTCCTCCTCCTCTTCCTTTCCCTCTTTCTCCTCCTCTTCCCTTTCTCTTCCCTTCCTCCTTGCCATCCCCTCCACCTCTTCCTCCTTTTCTTCCTTTCCTCCTCCTCCTCTTCCTCTCCCTTTCCTTCACCCTCCTCCTTTCTCTTTCCTTACTCCTCTTCCTCCTCCTCCCTTTCTCTTCCTTCCCTTCCTTTACCTTTCCCTCTACATCCTCCTTTCTCTTCCTTTCCTCCTCCTCCTCTTCTTCCTTCCCCTCTTTATTCTTCCTCTTTCCTTCGTCCTCGTCCTCCTCCTCCTTCCCCTCCTCCTCCTCCTTACCCATTGTCTTTCCTCCTCCTCCTCCTCCCCTTTTTCTTCACCCTTCATCTTTCCTTCTTTCCTCCTCTTTTCTTCTTCCTCCTTCCCCTTTCCTTCCTTATCTTCCTCTTCGTCACCATTCTCCTCCTTCCTTCCCCTTTGCTTCCTCCTCCTTCTTCTCTTCCTTATCTTCCTTCTCTTCCCCTCTTCTTCCTCTCCTTTCCCTCTTCCTTCTCCATTCCCCCCCTTCCCTTCCCCTCCGAAGCCTAATTTTCTTTCTGCCCCTCTTCCTCCCTTCCCTCTCCTCCCCCTTTCTTCTCTTCCTCTTCTTTCTCCCCCTCCCCCTTCCTTCCTCTTCCCCTTTCCCTTTTCCTCTCCTTCTTCTCCTCCTCTTCCTCCTAATCTTTCTTCATTTCTCCTCCTTTCTTCCTCCTCTTCCCTTTTCCCCTCTTTCTTCTCCTCCTCCTCCTCCTTCTTTCCCTCTTCCTCTCCTCTTCCTTCTCCCTCTGTCCTCTCCGAACTAAAATACACCTCTTAATCTCATAATTAATGGCGCGCCAAAGACCCGTCCAACAGCTTCCAGGCGGCACAACAATTACTCAGGTCAGACTGGGTCAGGTCACCGGGTAACAGCGCCTTTGGGTCACCCTGGCAGGTTCCAGTTACGGAAATGTGGTTCACTAGAGGACCTTTAGTCCATAGACGGGCCACTCATCAACAACAGCATTTTTTTTTTTTTTCTACAAGACTGTTCCAATGGTTTTCGAGACAGCCAATGTCTGGGTTGAAGAATCGAACCACATTTTACTTCATTTTTGTCCAGTGTAAAATATTTCTTCTAATATTCACCACAAATCATCTTCATTTTAGATTTTCAAAACGTCATCATCATTTTCAAATAATTACCGTCAATTACTACCAACTATCATCAATTATTATTACTATCATTATTATTGTTCTTGTTATTATCATTATAACTTTATTATGATTATTATCGTTATTATCGATTATTATCGCTATTATCATTCATATTATTTTTTATTTTTTTGCAAATTTCAGTGAAATTCATTTGTTCTTGTGTACTGGGACTTTGTGTTCCCAAACTTTATTGTTGTCTACGTATTTTTTCATCTGTGTTTCACATATTTTTTTCTTGTGCAACACTTTGTCAATTTCATCAAGGCCGGTTTGTTACCCTGACTCTTTATTTTCTATTTATTTGATTTATTTATTTATTCATTTATTTGAGTTACTGTTATCCTTTGGTGATATGGCTGAGACCATTCCTCTAAAAAAAATTCTTTCATCAATACAAACATCCTTACATGATATATATATACATATATATATATATATATATATATATATATATATATATATATATATATACATATATATATATATATATATATATATATATATACATATATATATATACAGATATATATATATATAGATATATATATATATATGTATATATATACATATATATATATATATATATATATATATATATATATATGACATTTGCTTTGCTCGATTTCTATTGAGCATACAGAAAGTAATTATGTCATCTAGCTGGCAGTCTACTTCCCGTTTTCTTTTCTCAAATTCCCCCACAGCTGAGTCATCTACTTTCTTGCTTCAGTTTCTTGATCTTTTCTTTACATTTTTCCCCATGATTGAAGTATACAATAACTTTCCCATAATTTTGTATACATGTTTTTGTTATTACAAAACCAGGTAACGATGGATTTGCGTACTTCTTCCACGATATTATGAACAATGTTTTGTGTGCGCGAGCGTAAATTTTCGTCTTATTTTGTGACAGTGTAAAGACATATTTGAAAGCGTTGCGGTGGTCGTGTGCCACAAGCAAATCAATACGACGCTGAAAGACAATGTACGACTTTCATTTGCTTGCATGGGTACACAGAGGCATATACAAGCACAAACACGATGTAAGAGAGAGAGAGAGAGAGAGAGAAAGAGAGAGAGAGAGAGAGAGAGAGAGAGAGAGAGAGAGAGAGAGAGAGAGAGAGAGAGAGAGAGAGAGAGAGAGAGAGAGAGAGAGAGAGAGAGAGAGAGAAAGAGAGAGAGAGAGAGAGAGAGAGAGAGAGAGAGAGAGAGAGAGAGAGAGAGAGGGGGGGGGGCTATGAGAGAGTCGTACTGAAAATAGACACACAGACTAGTTAAGACAGACGTACAGACAAAATGTGTGCAAAGAGACAAAGACAAATAATCGCACAAACACACAAGATACAGAAAAATACAGGCAAACACAGACACAATCACACACACACAGACACAAGACAGTCAGACAAAAATACAGACGCAAGACACACATACAAACTAATAACAAACGCAGACAGACCTATAAAGACAAAGTAAGACACACACCAAATAAATACAGACAGACAGACGTAAAAACAGACACAGACCTACACAGAGTAAGACACAATGAGACACAAGACACATACTCGGGCAAACGCGTAAAAAACAGACACAGACGTACAAAGACGCACAAAGGAAGACACAAGACACACAGACAGACGTACAAAGACGGCAACACTCACAGACACAGACACAGACGTACAAAGACGCACAAAGGAAGACACAAGACACACACGGGGAGACAGACAGACACACAGACGGTAACACACACAGACGTGCAAAGACAGACACTCACAGATAGAGGGAGATGAGACATGTAACCGTGTCTCCTCTTTAGTTTTGTCTCCTTCAGCCGTTTCAGTGGTCCCTTTCAGAGCGCCCCAGCGCTTCAGAACTACAAGGGAGCCCCCCCCCACTGCCCCCCTAGTACCCCCTTAGCCTCCCCTTCCTCGCACCATCCTACCAGGACACCAGACACTTCCTAGTACCGATTGTCTGGTACTCCATGGTACCGGACACTATGTATGTACCACCGGATGGTTTGGTACCGGGTACTTTTTTTTAACTATAAGGGGGACTCCTCTCCCCCCCTTCCTTCTGCCCTGCACCCCCTTCCTTTCCCACTCCTCCTCTTCCTCCATTCTTCCCTCCGTCCTCCTCTTCTTCGTCTTGATATTCGGAGTGCTGATGGGACGGTGGTTTGAGCGCTTGATCACTGTTTTGAAGTATTCAAGTCACGTTTGTTTCTTTCTTCTTCTTTCCTCCTCCTCCTCCTTTCTGTTTCCCATTCGTGTTCCTCTTCCCTATCCTCCTCCTCCTCCTCCTCCCCTTTTTATATTCCCCGCTATTTCTTTTTCTCCCTTTTCCCAATCCTCTTCTTTCCTCTTCCAAATATGGCGATTCCGATATTAGAAAGGAAACTAGTTGATCTCATACTAATTCATAACTCTGAAGTATCAATGTGCTCTATTTAGCTATCTAGAAATCGGTGTCAGGATTATAACTCATTTTGTTAACATTTGGAATAATTATAACGAAAGTTCATTTTGGATATTTGAGATCATTTGAATGATTATAATGATTCGGCAAATCTTCAGATGATTTTCCAAGTGAGGGTTATCGCATAGCGAGTCGATAAACAATCGGGGCTCTATCATGAAGGGAGCTATGCTTGGCAGTGTTTGTACTTCGAGGGGCATTTTGGACTTCGAGAAAATAAAGAAAAGACTTGGCAACGCCCGAGATCGGGAAGAAACCTCCAGGATTGAGGAGACCTGTTGAAGAGTTGGTTCATCATCGCGTCTTCGTATTTAGTTAATGGCGTCGATGTCCGGGCCTCGGGCCTCGTTGCGAGTAAGGATTTGGGATTCAGTAAATAGTAGGGACGAAGGATGCTAGAGGTTAGTGTCGGTAACTGAGATTCGAAAGGTGGAATGCTGGAGGTGGGTGCTGGAGGTGGGTGCTGGAGGTGGGTGCTGGAGGTGGGTGCTGGAGGTGGAAGATGGAAAACAAATATTTGGAGGTGATATACAGGAAAGGAGTATTTGGAGGGAAGTGAGAAACCGCTGGTATAGCAAAGCCCTGTCAGTTACGGTAAGCCGTTT
>NC_134781.1:22913773-22916273 GCF_046742065.1 Oratosquilla oratoria | reverse complement strand
AAAAAAGAAGAAGAAAACAAAACAACAAAAAACACGCTAATCTGGTTGTCTCTACGGAGGTTAGTTCCCCTGTTGGTTCAGCCGGAAGCGGATTAAGCAATTTGGAACACTCATAGCAGAAAAGAATTTGCTCAAAATAACAGAAAGCCATAGAGAGCCTTTGTATCAGCTGATTGGAAGCAAAACACGCCAACATTATTCGAGGGAAATTAAATTCGCGTTTGATTTACCCCCTTTCCGCCAAATCAAATTCCCATTTAATTTCACGCCACTTCCCTTCGCCAGGCGATTTTAATCAGTTTGGAAAATACCTCCTACAACGAACTTGTTAAAAACCGACTCGATTAACTAATTTAACGAAGTTAAAACCCGCTAACGCAGTTAAAAACAAAGCTCCCTACCTGAGGGATTTATCTTAAAAACGAAAAGTTTAAAATATCTCGATTAACATTTTTAACTCGATTCACGTTGTCTTTAAAACCTGTTAGTCAATTTAACTTGGTAATGGAATACGCGCTATTGGGGGAAACTACAATCGGAATTTTAAACTCGTCACGTTTTGCGAGTTTGAATTTTGTCATTCAGCTTCTCAGTATATGATGCAAAGGTGACTTGACATTTGGAGATTAAAAAAATAATAAAATAAAATAAAATAGAATAAATAGATAAATAAACAAATAAAAATCAATAAATGTACACACATACATACATATATCAAGGCTTTTTCCCCCTTACAAGGGAGGTAGCCAAAAAGGAAAAGGCATAAAATCATTCCCACCCATTCCATCCCTGACTACACTCCACACCCCTCCACCCTCCCTCTTATCTTAGCACCTCCTGGATGACAGGTCTATACTGAACACTAAATCGCCTCTAACTCAAAAAACTGACGATAATCTTGAATGTGTGATGGGGAATTTACTTTGTCTACTTGGAAAGAAGCACTGGTAAGATACATTCCGTAACGACTTACTTAACTTGATGAACCTAAACTATCTATAAAAATAAATCTTCGATCAATGCTACATTATTATATTTTTATATAAAGAAAACTGCTCTTAAAAATATCGCACCAAATCTTTAAAATCTAAAAAGAAGAAAAAACAACAACAAATAGATGGATCAATGAATAAATGAATAAATAAAAAACAGATAATTACAAAATAAACAAATTAGTAAATAAATGAAAATAGGTACTTAAAAACAAACGAGTACAAAAATAAATTAATAAATAATCAAATAAATGAATTAATGAAAAATAGGTTCTTAGAAAGAGTCCACACATACATACATATACCAACGGCTTTTTCCCCCTTACACAGGGGGTAGCCAAAAAGAAAAAAGGCATAGAAACCACTCCCACCCATTCCATTCCCTACATATTCCACTCCCCTCCACCCTCCTCCCTCCCTCTTATCTTGGCACCTCCTGGATGACGGGTCATCCCTGCATCCTGTCCACCGCCCTGGGTCAGAAGCAGTGTCGCAAGACACAGCATATCCACAGCAAGGCCGCTTCATAAATTCGGCGACCCGCCCCCCTCTCCGTCCCCTCATGCAGAAAAGGAGAAAATTAACCAATAAATCAATAACTCAATAAAAATGATGACATACAGAGCGAATATCATGGGGCAGTTTTTATTGTCCCCTGTTGGAATCTCAATAATGCCCACGGGGGGGTATTGTCTTGCCTAAGTTATGTTCACCAAGTAAAAGAGACAGCTTAGGATAGTTAAGCGGTATTTGACGTAAGCCTCTTTACTTTTGTGTAAAAATAGCCCACATAAAGCCTCCAAAAGGTCTACAAGTCAACTCATGACGCAATCATGTATTTAGTTTTTCATTTGTTCACTTGTCTACTTATCTATATATTGATTTGTTTATGTTATCTATCTATTCATTGTTCTACTTATCTTTTTCATTATCCCTCTATTTCATATAAAAGTTATTGGAAGAAAGATAAACTTAATGGATATTCCTAGACAAAAAAAAAGAAAGAAAAAAAAAAAAATAAAAAAAAAATAATAATAATAATAATAACAATGATAATAATGATGATAATAGAATAAATGTACATAAAAACTCGGATAAGTTCTCAACCAAGCAACGATTTTTTTTTTTTTTTTTTTTTTAACAAGACTTTTGTCATCGGCAGACGTTATCATTGGGTTCAGATACAACTCGGTCAAAAAGATTTTCATAATCAATACAAGGCTGACTGTCTAATCACACTGGGACAATTGCCGTCAACTGTTCCGAGTTTGTTTGAATAGAAATGACTTTGGTTACAAACTATCGTTCTTGGAATCATCAGATATAAAATTACCTTTGTGTCATATACTGAGAAAATGGGGAAAAATCAAAACAATACAAATATTGGACACAATTTTTCTAATTTTTCTTTGGGAAGTCTACAATACTGACCAATGTGATGCGGCTTTTATTTCCTAATATATCTATTTTGAGAAAAGATAACATGGAGATCTGCGACATGACGTCAC
>NC_134781.1:22896273-22903773 GCF_046742065.1 Oratosquilla oratoria | reverse complement strand
AGTCAAATGGAGGCGTTCCCACACGACCGCGCAGTTTTTCCTTAACCGCCGCGGTTTCCGCGCGGGTCAAGCATCCTACTTATTTCTCACCCGCTCCCCTCCACACCCTCGTCCACCTCCTCCCACCCCAACCACCACCTCCGGACCCTCAATCTTTCCACCTGATCCTCTATCCTACTGTTAACCTCATCTGATCCTCTTCATTCTTCTTCTTCTTCTTCTTATTCCTCTTGTTGTTGTTGTTGTTGTTGTTGTTGTTGTTGTTGTTGTTGTTGTTGTTGTTGTTGTTGTTGTTGTTGTTGTTGTTGTTGTTGTTGTTGTTGCTGCTTCTTCTTCTTCTTCTTCTTCTTCTTCTTCTTCTTCTTCTTCTTCTTCTTCTTCTTCTTCTTCTTCTTCTTCTTCCTTCTTCTTCTTCTCCTCCTCCTCCTCCTCGGCCACCTTCAACGCCTGAACAAAATCGTCTGACTCTCACTCTCTCTCTTCCTCCCTCTCTCTTATCCCTCTCTTTCCCTCCTGAGTTTCTCTCTACCCCTTCTCTCTTTCTACCCCCCTCCCACTCCACCCTTTTTCTCTCTCCACTCCCTTCTCTCTCTCCTTCCTCAACCTCTGTCTCTCCATCCCCTCTCTACAGCGCCTCTCTCTCTCTCTCTCTCTCTCTTCCCACGTACCCGTTGCCATACAAATTCAACAGGAAAATTCCCCCGACAACATCAAAGACTCGCTGTGTAGCTTCTCATTGGGTCTCAGCCTCGGGCTCTCTCTCTCTCTCTCTCTCTCTCTCTCTCTCTCTCTCTCTCTCTCTCTCTCTCTCTCTCTCTCTCTTTCTCTCTCTCTCTCTCAATCTATATTCTCATCTATCAGACAGACCTTCTGGCTACGGGCCCTCCGCCTCTCTGTCGGTCCGCCCGCCCGCTAACCGCCCGCCGCCCGCCCGCCGAGGACCACGCACCGACGGGCTGGGGTTGTGGGGGGGGCGGAGTGAGAAAGAGAGGGAGTGGGAGAAGGGAGAAAGGAGAGGGAGGGAGTGGGGGAGGGAAAGGGAAAGAAAGAGAAGAGGAAGGGAGAGATAGGGGGAGAGGGAGAGAGAGAGAGAATGAGAGAGGGAGGGAGAGATAGAGAGAAAGAGAGAGAAAGAGGGGGCGTGGGGGGGCAGGGCTAGAGGGATGGAGAGATAGGGAGAGGAATGGAGGAGTGGTAGGAGAGGAGGGAGGGATGGAGGGGGAGTGGGAGAGGAAGGGAGAAGAAGGGAGAGGAAGAAAGGTAGGATCAGATGGAGAGAGGGAGTAGGGGAAGTGAAGGGAAGGAGAGAGGGAGGGAGGGAGGAAGAGAGGGAGGGGAGAAGACAGGAGGGGGAGAGGGCAAGAGGGAGGAAGGAGGGAAGAGGGTAGGAGGGAGGAAGAAGGGAAGGGGAGGTGACGGGAGGGGAGAGGAAGAGGAAGAGGAAGAGAGGAAGATAGAGCAAGAGCGAGAAAGAGAGAGAGAGAAAAGAGAGAGAGAGGGAGGGAGATTCTCATGCATGAATGATGTGAGTGTTGTAAAGAAGTTATTCTATGGGAGGAGGGGAGGAGGAGGGGAGGAGGAGGAGGAGGAGGGGAGTAGGAAGAGGAGGAGGAGGAGGAGGGAAGGAAGAAGAGGAGGGGAGGAAGAGGGGAGGAGGGGAGAAGGAGGGGGAAGAAGAGGAGGAGGAGGAGGAGGGGAGTAGGAAGAGGAGGAGGAAGAGGAGGAGGAAGAGGAGGAGGAGGAGGAGGGAGGAGGAGGTGGGAGGAGGAAGAAGAGGTGGGGAGGAGGAGGAGTGGGAGGAGGAAGAATAGGTGGAGGAGGAAGAATAGGTGGAGGAGGTGGAGGGGAGGAGGAAGAGGAGGAGGAGGAGGAGGAAGAGGAGGTGGAGGGGAGGAGGGGAGGAGGAAGAGGAGGAGGAGTAGGAGGGGAGGAGGAGGAGGAAGAGGAGGAGGAGGAGGGGAGGAGGAAGAGGAGGGGAGGAGGAGGAGGAGGAGGAGGGGAGGAGGAAGGGGTGGAGGAGGAGGAGGGGAGGAGGAGTAAAGGGAGGAGGAAAAGGAGGAGGAGGGGAGGAGGAGGAGGGGGAGGAGGAGGGGGAGGAGGAGAGGGAGGAGGAGGAGGGGGAGGAGGAGGAGAGGAGGAGGAGGGGGAGGAGGAGGAGGAGGAGAGGAGGAGGAAGAGGAGGTGGAGGGGAGGAGGAGGGGAGGAGGAAGAGGAGGAGAGGAGGAAGAGGAGGAGAGGAGGAGGAGGAGGGGGAGGAGGAGGAGGTGACGCACGGGCGCTCAGGATTCGGTGCTGGCGCCCGTCCCGATCTGTTGCACACATTCATGACTTACAAGAAACATGTAAACACAATATCATGCAGAGCAAAGAAGAAGGATGGAAGGAAGACAAGGTTCAGGAGGAAGAAGAAGAAGAAGAAGAAGAACGAAGAGGAAGAGGAAGAAAGATGAAAAGTGATAGAGGAGGAAAGAAGACGTGTTAGAAAGGAGTTGATAGCGTTGAAGCCTTTCAAAGAGGAAATAGAAGAGAAGGAAGAGGAAGAACGTGAGGAGGAGAGAGGAGAAGGAAGAGGAGTAGAAAGAGGTAGAAGATACGTCGGGAAAGGAGAGTCAGCTCTTGTTGAAGCTTTGTAGAGAGTAAGAGGAGTAGGAAGAGAGGGAACAGGAGGAGAGAGAAGAAGAGAGAAGAGGAGCAGAAGGAGATAGATGGAGAACATGCGTCGGAAAAGGAGAGGAAGAGGGAATAGGAAGAGAGGGAACAGGAGGAGAGAGAAGAAGAGAGAAGAGGAGCAGAAGGAGATAGATGGAGAACATGCGTCGGAAAAGGAGAGGAAGAGGGAATAGGAAGAGAGGGAACAGGAAGAGGAATAATAAGAAGAGAGAAGAGGGGTAGAAAGAGGTACAAGAACTTGTGCCTCCTGAAGACCTCAGGCTTGTTGTTCCCGAAGAGTCCACGAGACACTGTTGAGGGTCGGCCAATTGACACCTCGAGGCCGCATTTTGCAAAATTTCTTCAAGAACGTTCGGCAGGATTAGAATTTTACTAAGGACCAATGAACTGAGCCTCACGAGAAGAATTAATAAACATGTAAATGAAAATGTGTTAGGGGAGGGAATAAAAATGTGGAGAAGGATGACGTAAAGGAAATATGGATGGAGAAAAATTATGATAGAGTTGAGGGAAGAAGAGAAGAGATGTGGAAATGGAATACAAAGGGCGTGAAGAGAGAGAAAGAGAGAGAGAGAGAGAGAGAGAGAGAGAGAGAGAGAGAGAGAGAGAGAGAGAGAGAGAGAGAGAGAGAGAGAGAGAGAGAGAGAGAGAGAGAGAGAGAGAGAGAGAAAGAGAGAGAGAGAGAGAGAGAAAGGCCGACGAGTATGTGTTGGTTGGCGGTGTCTGATGGACACGTAATTATGCGAGACCGAATCTTCTTCTTTTTCTCCTCCTCTTCCTCATTCTCTAATAGGAAGAGAAAGAAGGAGGAGGAGGACGAGAAAAAGGAAGAAAACAAGAGGAGATAGAATGTGATAGATAAACAGATAGATTGATAGCTAGGTAGATACAAACCGATAGAAAAATTAAGAGAGAGGTAAAAGGATAAAGGAACAGATAAGTAGAAATGGATAGAAAGATAGGTAGATAGATATATAGGTATGTAGATAGGTAAGTAGATTAGGTATATACATAGAGAGAGGTAGAGAGACAGAAGGAAAGAGAGAGGGAGGGAGAGAGAGCAGAATAATGAAATGTTAATTACATGCTGGAGTAGCAATTGAGGTGACAAAAAATGAGCACCTTCCTCGTATACAACAGCTCTCTTTCTCTCTCTCTCTCTCTCTCTCTCTCTCTCTCTCTCTCACTGTATGTGGGGGAGGAAGGGGGGGAGGAGTGCGGAGAAGAAAGAGTGAGAGTGAAGGAAGGAAAAGAGAGAAAAGAGAGAGAATAAAGGAGAGAAGGAAATGAGTAGAGAGAGATGATGGGAAAAGAAGAGAGACGAGAGAAGAGAAGAGAATAAAGGATAGAAGAGAGTGGAGAGAGATGATGAGAAAAGGAGATGGAATATGTGGACAGGACAGAAGAAGAGAGACGTGAGAAGAGAAGATAGTAGGGGAGAGGAGAGAGAAAACATGAGATGAGAGGAGAGTAGAGAGGAAAGAGTCTGGGGAAGAGCAGAATGAGACAGAAGAGGAAAGGACAAAAGAGAGCAGGACAAGAAAGATGAAAAAAAAGTCAAAAAGAAAAGAAAAACAGAAGGAAAAAGAAGAAAATGTTTTAAATTAAAAGAAAAAAAAATAAATGAAATTGAAGAGAAATAAGAGAAACAGAGGAAGGAGGGAGAAGCGGGGAGTGCCACAGGGATCAGCATTGGCACCGCGGCTAATTTTCGAAACGCCAAAAGTATTTTGGCGGGAAAGAGAGCCATTGGCGATAAGTGAAAACGAAAAAGAAAAAAGAGAAAGAAAGAGAAAGAGAAAGGATGAGCTGTCGAAAGATGAAGAGGCAATATATACTCTGATGGAAGGGTCTGTGATGAGACAGATGGATCGGGTGGAGGAGGAGGTGGAGGAGGTGGAACAAGAGTAGAGGAGAAGGAGATAAACAATATGGAAGCAGGAAGCGAAGAAAGGGGAAGAGGAGGATAAGGAGAATGAAGAGGAGGAGACGTAACAGAGCAAGAACAAGGAAGAACAGGGATAAGGAGAGGAGGAGAGGAAGATGAGAAGAGAGGGAAGAGGAGAACGTAAGTGGAGAGGGAGATAGAGATTGATGAGGAAGAAAAGGAGGAAATGGGGTAGAAGGAGGAAAAGAAAAAGGGGATGAAGGATAAGGTGGAGAAGATGAAGTAGGAGAAGGTGGAGATGTAGGAGAAAGAAAAGGAGGGCGAGGAGGAAGAGGAGGAGGAAGAGGAGGAGGAGAAGGAAAAGCAGAAGGATAAGTAGGGGCAAAAGGAGAAGGAGGAGGAGGAGGAAGAGGAGTAGGAGGAGAAGGAAAAGCAGAGGGACAAGTAGGGGCAAGAGGAGGAAGAGGAGGAGGAGGAGGAGGAGGAGGAGGAGGAGGAGGAGGAGGAGGAGCAGACGTAGACTGAGAAGAAGGGGGAAAGAAGAATACAAGTATGAGGAGGAAAAGGAGGAAGACGAAAAACGAAAAGAAAAAGGAGGACGACATGGAGGAGGGGAGGAGATGGAAGAGAAGGTAGAATATGGACACACAAGCATATATGTATGTTTATATATTTTTTCTTCTGCTCCGATTGTAGTTTTACTTTATATACACTGTATATATATATATATACATATATATATACATATATATATATATATATATACATATATACATATATATATATACATATACATATATATATATATATACATACATATTATATATACACATATATATACATATATATATACACATACATACATATATATACATACATATATATATATACATATATATATAAATACACACACACAATATATATATATATATATATACATCTACATATATATGTACATATACATCTACATATATATACATATATATATATATATATATATATGTATATACATATATATAAATACATATATATATATACATATATATATATATACATATATTATATATATATATGTATATATATATACATACATATATATATATATACATACATATATATATATATATCTATATCTATATATATATATATACATATATATGTATCTATTAAGTAAAACCACAATTGGAGTAGAAGAAAACACAGGAAACGTTGAATCTACATAATGTATATCGACTATAAGCTACAGTCCTCTTCAACAGTACAGACTGGGAGAAGGGTACTATACTTACATAGCACTCTCTTACAAAACGAGGGACAGAGGAAGGACCAAAGGACCCCTACACTTATTCAATTAGTGACCTTAAGGGTCGTGCGGTGTGACGTCAGGTGGAAGATGCATATTGGTGACGTAATAGAGAGTGCTATATAAGTACCTGTACAGTACCCTCCTCCCATTCTGTACTACTGATGAGGACTCCAGCTTCCGCTCGAAATGTTTAGATTCGTCGTTTTCAGATTTTTCTTCTATCCCGACTATGGTTTAAGTTTTGATTCACAAATGTGCTACTACATTTTTTATCATACACATATATATATATATATATATATATATATATATATATACATATATATATATATACATGCGTGTGTATGTATGTATATATTCAATATTTATGAAGATCTGGAGTCTGGGATCCACATCGAACGGAGTTGAGTAAACACCAGACTCGGTGAGGGAGGTTAAGTGCCCACAGTTTCGGTCCTAGTCCTTGGACCGTCTTCAGGGTTATGATGGAACACATTGATTAAAAGGTTCTTTATAATTCTTGCTGCTGAGATTCGAAGTAATAGACTGAGCCGGGAAGGCTGTGCTGGTTCCTTTTCCATCATGCGTCAGCAAGTCTCAAGTACATGGATGCATCTACAGACAATTGATCACAACTACTCTCACGTACAATCTTTAATCCACTCTCGCCAACTATTTTACGTGTATTTATCTACACATACAGTATATGTATGTATATTTAATGCGCGAATAACATTATTTCGATTTTGTGAATTAATTTCTGGGATATAAATCACATGGCGTATAGCTTAAAGCCTGCATACTTCGGCATAGAACCTTATCTTCCAAGCTATGCGCTATTTATATCCGGGAAATAGTACATATATACGAGTATATATATATATATATATATATATATATATATATATATATATATATATATATGTATTTATATTCAACAAGAACCCACTGTGTTGGATAAGAAGAAATGAAATAGATGATATCCATATATTTCGATCACGGACTGTGATCCTCTTCAGTGGAATACAGAGTAGTGGAGCAAAAGGCATGTCTTATGTTCAGAGAAAGAAGAAGGAATATGGGCAGGACTCAGGTAGCGTCTAATGCTTTGCGGGGCAAGTCACCCGCCTTCACCAAAGATGGTAATAATTTGTTGACTGCCCAGGTAGTAATGCAGTCAGGTGACCATCCGTGATCGAAACATATGGACAACATCTATTTCATTTCTTCTTATCCAACACAGTGGGTTCTTGTTGAATTTTACGAATGTGTTACGACATTGCTTTGTAGTTATGTATATATACATATATATATACATATATATATATATATATATATTTTACATATGAATTTACATATCCATACGAATCCAAATATACATAAACACATATATTCAAAAATACATACATACATACATATATACAAAGAAAATATATCATATATACATATATATATATCATATATATATATATATATATATATATATATATATATATATATATATATATATATATACAGTACATTCATAGATATATTTAGATCTTTCCTATATTTACATCTTCAGTGCTAATACAGGGAAGGAATCCCATGTAATTCCAGTTTTCTGATAACACTGAAAATGTAAATATACGAAAGC
>NC_134781.1:22868773-22891273 GCF_046742065.1 Oratosquilla oratoria | reverse complement strand
CAAACGACTGATGAACGATGGAGCAAGTGTGTTACTGAGTGGACGCCGCGAGATAGGAAGCGTGGAAGAGGGAGACCAGACAGAAGGTGGAAAGACGAGATCGAGAGGTTTGCAGGAGTGATGTGGCATAGGGTGGCGCGGTCGTGTGAATCATGGAATGCTATGAAGGAGGCCTTTGTTCAACAATGGACTCAGGATGGCTGATTTTATTGATTGATTGAATGGAGGTGGCCAATTCAAAAAGCACATACTTGGATACCTCCCTTATTAAAGGGGAAAATAAACAACTAAAGAAGTAAAATATGTGAGCAAATTAATAGATGAATAAATGAATAAATATATTAATGAATAATTTTTCATAAAGTCCTGGCAACTAGGAGAATTACAAAAGAAATATAAAACTATAATCATAATCTATTATAAATTATAATCATAATTTGCCATTATGAATTATAATTATAATTTATAATTATGAATTATAATCACAATTTATAATTATAAATCATAATCATAATTTATAATTATACATGATAAAAGAGCTATATAAGAAACAGAATGTGTTTAAAAGATACTATTAGTCTTACCAGTGAGAAAATGTAGGTAAAAGCAATTTAAAAGAAGTGTAAAAGCATTAAAAAGACTTTAAAAAGAAGACGCAAAAAGTCCTTAGAGACAAGAGAAATTCACCATTGAAAAAAGGAACACGAAAGAAAAAAGAAAAAGAAAGATGAAAAACAAAAACAAAAAAAGAGAGAAAGCTAAATTAGAGCGTGAAGACAAAATTTCGCAAAAAGTCGAAAAACTGAACAAACGATTGAAAAAGTTAAACAAAACACAAACAAACAAAATAGATAAAAATAGGCCTACGACGAGCCAAAAAACGAAAGTTCTGAAAAACTAGAAGAGTGTGTAAAAAAAGAAAGAAAAAAAATCGAAGCGCAAAAAAAAGAGGCAAAAAGAAGCAAAGAAGACATGTACAATGTAAACAACATTTGATAAGGGGGGGGGGAGAAGGGAGAGGGTCAGCAGCAATGGCAAATAGTGCGAGATGGGCAGTGCGTGTCTTTGGACCGACACCAGGAAAGGCTTTCAGGCCGTCGAGGTCTCTCGTGAATTCCCGCGGTCTTAACAACGGTCTTGCCCTACATTCCGAGGAGGAGCCGGACGCGCACACAGGCGGACACAGAGACAGACACGGACGGGAACAAACGGACGGACAGAGACGCGGAAAGAGGTGGACTGATGGACAGAAACGAAAAGAGACAGAGATGGACAAAGGCGGACACAGAGACAGACACGGACGGGAACAAACGGACGGACAGAGACGAAGAGAGACGCGGGAAGAGGTGGACTGATGGACAGAAACGAAAAGAGACAGAGATGGGCAAAGGCGGACACAGAGACAGACACGGACGGGAACAAGCGGACGGACAGAGACGCGGGAAGAGGTGGACAGACGGACAGAAACGAAAAGAGACAGACAGAGATGGACAAAGGCGGACACAGAGACAGACACGGACGGGAACAAACGGACGGACAGAAACGAAAAGAGACAGACAGAGATGGACAAAGGCGGACACAGAGACAGACACGGACGGGAACAAACGGACGGACAGAGACGAGGAGAGACGCGGGAAGAGGTGGACAGACGGACCGAAACGAAAAGAGACAGACAGAGATGGACAAAGGCGGACACAGAGACAGACACTGACGGTAAGAAATGGACGGACAGAAACAAAGAGAGATACGGGAAGAAGGTGGACTGACGGACAGAAACGAAAAGAG
Organism: Oratosquilla oratoria; assembly: GCF_046742065.1. Taxonomy (NCBI): domain Eukaryota; kingdom Metazoa; phylum Arthropoda; class Malacostraca; order Stomatopoda; family Squillidae; genus Oratosquilla; species Oratosquilla oratoria. Next base: position 22,889,488 of record NC_134781.1, on the reverse strand, counting down.
ACAGACAGAGATGGACAAAGGCGGACACAGAGACATACATGGACGGGAACAAACGGACAGAGGCGAAGAGAGACGCGGGAAGAGGTGGACAGACGGACAGAAATGAAAAAAGACAGACAGAGATGGACAAAGGCGGACACAGAGACAGATACGGACGGGAAGAAATAGACGGACAGAGACGAAGAGAGACGCGGAAAGAGGTGGACAGACGGACAGAAACGAAGAGACAGACAGAGATGGACAAAGGCGGACACAGAGACAGACACCGACGGGAAGAAATGGACGGACAGAAAAGAAGAGAGATACGGAAAGAGGTGGACAGACGGATAGAAACGAAAAGAGACAGACAGAGATGGACAAAGGCGGACACGGGCAGAGACAGACAGACAGACAGACAGACAGATACAAGTGGACACAGACGGACAGACGCACAGAGACAAAGAGACAGAAAGTGACGGACAGTGACGGAAAGAAATGAACTGAGGCGGACAGAGGTATACAGAAAGGCAAAAACGGACAGAGGCTGACAGTGATATATGGAAACGGACGATAGACAGAAACGAACTAGAGAAAGACAGGCAAATAGAAGAACGAATGGTCAGGCAGGCAGGAAGGCAGCAGGCAGGAGATAAGCAGGCAGACAGCAGGCAAAGGGAAAGCAGGCAGGCAGGCAGGCAGTAGGCAGGGGGAAACCAGGCAGACAACAGGCAGGAAGAAAGCAAGCAGTCAGCAGGTAGAGGAAAAACAGGCAGCAGTAGAGGGCAGCAGGCAGGGGGAAACCAGGCAGACAAAGAGGCAGGAAGAAAGCAGACAATCAGCAGGTAGAGGAAAAACAGGAGGGCAGCAGGCAGGCAGCAGGCAGGGGGAAAACAAGCAGGCAGGAGGAAAGCTCGCAGGTAGATGTCCTTGTTTAGTTTAAATTCGTATGCAATAAACAGATAAATAATTGAATAAAGGAATAAATGATAAATGAGAATATAAAAAAATAGATAAATAAAAAAATAAAAAAATACACAAATAAATGAACGATATAGATAAACAAATAAATATATAAATTAAATAAATGTACACACATACATACATACATATACCAAGGCTTTTTCCCCCTTACAAGGGAGGTAGCCAAAAAGGAAAAGGCATAAAATCATTCCCACCCATTCCATCCCTGAATACACTCCACACCCCTCCACCCTCCCTTTAGAAAAAGCTAAATATATGTAAAGATAAATAAATATACAAATGAATACATGAATAAGACAAGCAAGTAGTCACGTATGACCTCATGAATGATTACACTTGGGGCCACAGACAATGAGCCCAATATCGTAGTGGTCACACTGTTAAACCCTCTGCCATGTTTCTGAAAGAAGTTCTTTCTCAACACTGCATTGCCCATTTCTAAAGATTTCCTAAAGAGAAAACAAACTGTAATTTTAGCTTTTAGTTGTATCAATTTGTCAGAGAAAAAAAAATATATAAGATTGGATTTCTTCCATTCAAATGAAGGTTACCGTTTTCTCTGGGGAATATGGTTGTGGTTGTGGTGTTGGTGGTGGTGATGGTGGTGGTGTTGGTGATGTTGGTGTTATTGTTGGTGGTGGTAATGTTGGTGTTATTGTTGGTGGTGGTGATGTTGGTGTTATTGTTGGTGGTGGTGATGTTGGTGTTATTGTTGGTGGTGGTGATGTTGGTGTTATTGTTGGTGGTGGTGATGTTGGTGTTATTGTTGGTGGTGGTGATGTTGGTGTTATTGTTGGTGGTGGTGATATTGGTGTTATTGTTGGTGGTGGTGATGTTGGTGTTATTGTTGGTGGTGGTAATGTTGGTGTTATTGTTGGTGGTGGTGATGTTGGTGTTATTGTTGGTGATGTTGGTGCTATTGTTGGTGGTGGTGATGTTGGTGTTATTGTTGGTGGTGGTGATGTTGGTGTTATTGTTGGTGGTGATGTTGGTGTTATTGTTGGTGGTGGTGATGTTGGTGTTATTGTTGGTGGTGGTGATGTTGGTGTTATTGTTGGTGGTGGTGATGTTGGTGTTATTGTTGGTGGTGGTGATGTTGGTGTTATTGTTGGTGGTGGTGATGTTGGTGTTATTGTTGGTGGTGGTGATGTTGGTATTATTGTTGGTGGTGATGTTGGTGTTATTCTTGGTGATGGTGATGTTGGTGTTATTCTTGGTGGTGGTGATGTTGGTGTTATTCTTGGTGATGGTGATGTTGGTGTTATCGTTGGTGGTGGTGATGTTGGTGTTATTCTTGGTGGTGGTGGTTTCGGTGATGGTGAAGAATCGGTGACCACAAGAAAATGGTGTATAAATGGTTGGTAGGTAGGTGTTGGAAAGTTGGAAACGTGGTGAAAAATTGGTGGAGATTCGTTGTAGGAAGGATGTGGTGGTGACCACTCTGGTGAGGATTTGTTGGAGGAGTGTGGGAGATATGTGGATTGACGAGGGAGGGAGAAAAGAAAAAGATCACGGAAGAAAACGGGGTGAGGGAGGGTGGGGGAGTGAAGACGAAGATAAAGCTTAGGTGTTGGAGATGGTGTTGGAGATGGAGGTGGAGATGGTGGTGGAGATGGTGGTTATGTTGCATGTGGTAGAGGTGGGGGAATATGGTGGTGCAAGTTGTGGTGAAACCGGTGGTGGTGGATTTGGTGGTGGTGGATTTGGTGGTGGTAATGGTGAATATGATGGTGGAGGTGGTGTCAGTGATGGAGGTGGTTGTAGTAGAAGTATTGGTCATAGTGGATGTGGTGGTGGAGTTGGTGGAGGCTGTGATGGAGATGGTGCCATAATGCATAATGACAACGATGGTGAAAATTACACCAAGTGGTGTTGGCCGACAACGGGGACTATTGTGACGGTGATATTGCTGGAGATAACACCACTACCATTACCGTCGACATAATGTTGTCAGTGGTGGCAGAAATACTGACACCAAGCCACGACAACAAGTGACCAGCGTTTCTATCCTTATGAACAATATCACAACATTACAGTGGTGGTGGAAAATTTGGAGAAGGTTGAAGAGCAGGAGTAGTGGTGGTGAAGAGGTTTGGGGGTAGGGAAGGGGGGGGGAAGAGAGAGGGGGGGATCTTCCCCCCTCCCCCCCTCGAATGAAGAATTGAGCGACTCTTCTTGTGTTGTGGTAACCAGCAGCCTCTTTGTTCCAAACATGCGCGTCCTCGGGAGAGGAGAAGAGAAGCCAAAAAGCGAGAGAAAGAGAGGTTGAAGAGGGGGTTGGTTGCGAAGAGAGAGGGGAAGGGGGTGAGGAAGTGAAGGAGGGGGAGAGAGGAAACGAAAGACGGGGAAGAAGAGGGGGAGAGAGGAAGAAGAAGGAAGGACGAGGGAGGAAGAGAGAGAAAGGAGAGGAAATACGGGAATAAAGAGGAGGAAGAAGAAAGCCGAGGGGGGAGAGGGAGAGGGGAGAGGAAGGTGATGAAGGGCGGGAGGAGAGAGGAAGCTGAGGGAGGAGGAGGAGGAGGGAGAGGGAAGAGGGAAGAGGAGGAGGAAGGAGAGAGGAGGAGGGAAGAGGGGAGAGAAAGAAGATGTATGAAGGGAAAGGAGAAGCAGAAAGAGGAAGCAAGTGAGGGGGAGGGGGAGGGGGAGGGGGAGGGGGAGGAAACGAAGCTAACGAGGAAAAGAGAGCGGAAGAGAGGAAAGAACAAAGAAGAGGAGAGGGGAGAAGGTGGAGAGGAAGCAAAGAAGGGGAGAAAGAGGGAGAGAAAGTAGACAGTAGACAGAAGAGTGGAAGAGAGAAAGAGAAGAAGAGAGACAAGAAAGAGGAGGAGGTGAGAGAAGAAGAGAAGAGAGGTGGAAGGAGAGAGAGGCAAAGAATAGAAAGAAGGAGGAGAGAGGGAAAGAGAGAGATGTAGAGAGAGGAAGAGGAAGAGGGGGAAAGAGGAAAGGGTTAAAGAGAGGGGACAAGGAGAGCGTAGAAGAGAGAGAAGGAGAGTAACAAGATAGTTATAGAAGAGAGGAGAGACGAAGAAAGGAGAGAAACTATAGGAAAGGAAGGAAGCGGGAAAGGGAAGAGGGAGGGAGGGAGAAAGTTGGGAAGGTAAAAAATGGTGAAAAAGCGTTGTTGAAGTGTTGGAGAAGTGTTGGAGGAGTGTTGGAGAAGTGTTGGAGAAGTGTTGGAGGTAAGGTGACGTAACTCCATGAGCGAATAGTGATGAAAATGTGGAGGCAAAAGATACGATGGTGAAAAACTTGGAGGAGAGGAGGAGGAGGAGGAAGAGGAGGAGGAAGAGGAGGAGGAAGAGGAGGAGGTGACAGTCATGGAGGTAATTGGGTGTTGAAAAGTAGAGGGAAAGGTGGAGAAGGAAGAGGAAGAGAAGTAGGAGGAAGAGGTATAGGAAGAGGAAGAAGAAGAGAGGAAGAAGAGAGGAAGAACAAGAGAGGGAGGAGAGGAGGATGGAGGAGTAAGAGGATAGGGGTGGGTGGAGGAGGGAATGAAGAGGAGAAGGAGGAGAAAGAGGAGGAGGAGGGGAGGTGAAGGAGGAGGAAAAGGAGAAGGAGGAGGAGAAGGAGGAGGAAGGAGGAGGAGGAGGAGGAGGAGGAGGAGGAGGAGGAGGAGGAGGAGGAGGAGGAGGGGAGGAGGAAGGGCGGAGGAAGAGGAGGGGGAGGTGGAGGAGGAGGAAGAGAATCCAAGTGGAGTTCGCAGAAGATCCTATACTCCATAATCCCCCCATTTCCTCCTCCCTCCATATTTCCTCCTCTCCATCCCTCCATTTATCTCCATTTTCTTCCTTAGCATTGCACCCCCCTCTCCCTCCCTCCCTCTCCTTCTCCTTTCTTTCTATTTCTCCAGACTCCCCTCCATCTCTCTCTTTCTCTCCATCTCTCTCTCTACCGATCTCTCTCTCTTCCAATCTCTCTCTCTCTCTCTCTCTCTCTCTCTCTCCATCTCTCCCTCCCCACCTCAATCTCTCTCTCTCTCTCCCCATATCTCTCTCTTTCTGTGTGTGTGTGTGTGTGTGTGTGTGTGTGTGTGTGTGTGTGTGTGTGTGTGTGTGTGTGTGTGTGTGTGTGTGTGTGTGTGTGTGTGTGTGTGTGTGTGTGTGTGTGTGTGCGTGCGTGTGTTTCTCTATCTCTCCCAACCTTGTCCTTCCTGTCTCCTCTTTCCTTCCTCCTTATTCGTCTATTCTTCTCTTGTTTCTTTTATCCTTCTTCGTGTTCATCACGCCTCTTGCTTGTTCCTTCTCTTTGTCCCTATTCCACTTCCTCTCAATTACTTTACAATTTCTAATCATCTTTTCCCCTCTATTCCCTCCCCTCTCCTCTCTTCCTCTTCTTCTTTGCGAGTCCTCGTTCCTCTTCTTTCTTTCTCTCCTCCCCTCCTCTCTTCGTCCTCCTCTTCCTCACTTTCCTCCTCTCTTCCTCTTTTGTATCATACTGCCTAAACGCAGGCACTACAAGAACAAGATATCTGTTCATTTTCTAATTTCCTTTGTTTCTTCTAAATCTCCTTTTAACCACTGTCCTTCCCCCTCCTCCTCCTCTTCCAGTTCCTCCTCCTCCACCTCCTCCTCTTTTTCCATCCCAGCCAATTCCCCTTTAGAGGTTTGGAATACCAATTCTATTCGCCCTCCTTCCTCCTCTTTCGCCTTTATCTTCATCCTTTTCTTCCTTCTTCCTTCCTCTTTCTCTCTCTCTATTTCCTTCTCCTCTTCTTCTTCCATTTCCCCTCTCGTCTCCTTCCTTCCTTCCTCTTTCTCTCTTCCTCCATTTCCCTCTCGTCTCCTTCCTTCCTCTTTCTTTCTTCCTGTTTCATTCTCCTCCTCTTCCTCCATTTCCCTTTTCGTCTCCTTCCTTCCTTCCTCTTTCTCTCTTTCTCTATTTCATTCTCCCCCTCTTCCTCCATTTCCCTTCTCGTCTCCTTACTTCCTCCCTCTTTCTCTCTTCCTCTATTTCATTATCCTTCTCTTCCTCCATTTCCCTTCCCGTCTCCTTCCTTCCTTCCTTCCTCTTTCTCTCTTCCTCTATCTCATTCTCCTCCTCTTCCTCCATTTCCCTTTTCGTCTCCTTCCTTCCTTCCTCTTTCTCTCTTCCTCCATTTCGTTCTCCTCCTCTTCCTCCATTTCCCTTTTCGTCTCCTTCCTTCCTTCCTTCCTCTTTCTCTCTTCCTCTATTTCATTCTCCTCCTCTTCCTCCATTTCCCTTCTCGTCTCCTTCCTTCCTCTTTCTCTCTTCCTCTATTTAATTCTCCTCCTCTTCCTCCATCTCCCCTCCCGTCTCCTTCCTTCCTCCATCTTCCTTCCCTTCCCATTCCTTCCTTCCTTATCTTCCCCTTGTTCTCCTTCCCCTTTTTATTTCCCTCCTTATTCTTCTTTTGCCTTCTCTTCCTTTCATTCCTTTTATTTATTTCTCCTTTTCTCCCCCACTCTTTCCTTCGCTCTTTCTATCTTTTCTCTCCCTTATTTTTCTACCTTCTGTTGAAAATGTTTTCTCCATTACCCTTATTTTTTTCCTTTCCTTTCCTTCCCTTTTCCCTTCCCCTCCGCTTCCTTCCTTTCCCTTCTCTTTCTCTCTCTTCCCTCCCTCTCTCTTCCCTTAATCTGCCCTGTCACCCTTATCTGCCTCTTCCTTTCTCTTCTCTTCATCCTTTCTTCTTTCCCTCCTTTCTTTTCTCCTCCTTCTTCCTCCTCCCCCTTTCACTTCTCTGCCTCTTCCTTCTCCTTTATCTTCCTCTCTCTCCTTTCTCTCCATCATCCTCCATCATTTTTTCCAATTCCTTCCTTTATCCCTCCTTCCCTACCTGACCCCTTCCTTTCCCCTTATCCTTATCCCTCTTCATCTTCCTCCTCCCCCTTTCTCTTCTCTCTTCCTTCTCTTTTATCTTCCTCTCTCTCCTTCCTCTCCATCATCCTCCGTCTTTCTTTTTCTTTCCAATTCCTTCCTTTACCCCCCTCCTTCCCTACCTCACCCCTTCCTTTCCCTCTTCCTCTTCCTCTTCCCCCTCCTCCTCCTCCTCCTCCCTCACAAACACTTTAATCAAAATTCATGGGCTTTCCCGGTCACCCTCGCTCACTCCATCCTCCTCCACATATCTCCCAGAGCCCCTGGCTATCCACTCTCCTTCCTCACCGTCCCTGGGCGTCCCTTAGCCGTCCCTGAGCGTCCCTTAGCCGTCCCTGAGCGTCCCTTAGCCGTCCCTGGACGTCCCTCAGCCGTCCCTGTGAGGTCCTTAGCTCATACAATAGACCAATATCTTCGTCTCAATTCAAACACTTAAGGGCTGGCGTGTGTGTACAAGACGCACACACACACACACATACACACGCACACACACACACACACACACACACACACACACACACACGAAGAGACCCCCACAAGCGTTGTTCCTCTCCTGTACACTACAATTAAGTAAATATGATTAGGTTAATATACATACACACTAAACATTACGTGCATGTAATTCTATGCACTGAAACGTGTATCTACAGTATTCGGGTATTTAAGCAAATTGTGATTAATTCAAGTTGAATTAAGACGTTAACATAATACTCCAACCTACAACTAGATAATACGGACTGGTCAAGTATTTACACACACACGCATGCACACAAACAAACACACACAAGCTCACACACACACACACGCACACACACACACAATGATAAGAAATTGGACTTGTCAATATAACAGTAACGCTGTCATAAGCTTGTTCATAAAACATCAGTGGTTGCTATGGCAACCTCACATGTAAACAATTTCTAACCCCATGCAGCTGCTGTCAGGCGATTTCCTTCAGTTCCGTGGTGCCCCCTCGGTGGGGTGGGGGGAGACTTGTGTCACACTAGGCTGACCCAGTTTTGTTTATTTTTTCCTTTTGATAATTCTTCTTCTATCATCATCATTATCATCGTTATCATTATTACCACTACTATTATTAATTAATTATTATTATTTATTTTATTATTTTATTATTATTTTATTATTATTATTATTATTATTATTTTTATCAATTATTATTATTTTCATTAATCATTATTATTATTTTCATTATTATCATTTTCATTATTATTATTATTATTATTATTATTATTATAATTATTATTACTATTATTATTATCTTGTTCACTGTGGAACACCCACGATCTCGGTGAAGAGGGAGAAGTATCCAGCAGCTGATGTCGTGTGGCACAAAGGGTCGCCCAGGAAACATCAGAGTACAGAGGAGCTCTTGCCGTCGCCCCTGTGCACATAAAATGGCAAAGGTGGGAGAGGGAGATGTCTTAATGCAGATTTTATTCTTACCTGGTTTCTTGCTTCGGCGTAACCAGGCAGGAAGGAAACATTCACCTGCTTTTCACCATGTCTCAATAATATCAATTATACACACACACACACACACACACATATATATATATATATATATATATATATATATATATATATATATATATATATATATATATATATATATATATATATATGACTTATTGATCCACTATCGGAGAATGAGATAAGATGGACAGAAGTTCTGTATATTTCGACCACTATCTGTGATCCTCTTCAGCAGAATGAGTCTTATTTTACAAATGTGCTACTACATTATACCTTCCTAATATATACAGATATATACATACATATATATATATATATATATATATATATATATATATATATATATATATATATATGAGCAAATTCGAAGATCAATCACCCAAAATTGAATTTAGGAGCCGGTGGGTTAAGAGCACCAAGCTCATATTACGTCATCGTTCATTCACCTTCGGGATCTTCCCGCTCATAAGCCTTCCCAGGTATTCATGGCCTTGGCAACTCCTCCTCCCTCCTCCCCCCCCTCCCCCTCTCCCCCCCGATGTCAGCGTCCATATCGTGCGAGATGTTAGGAGAGGCAGAAGAGGTGATTGCATTTGCTATTTACATCACTCAATCCATCAATCTCTTCCTCTCTCTTTCTCTTTATTTCTCTTTCATATATCTCTCTCTTTCTCCTTGCTCTCTTTCTTCTCTCTCTCTCTCGCCTCTCTCTCTCAATTTCACCATCTCTCTCTACTCTCTTTCCTTTCCTTTCTCAATTTAATTTTGCCTTTATTCTCTTTTTCCCTCCTCTTCTTTCCTCTTTCTCTCTCTTTACGACTTTCTCATCTTGGCCCTCTCCCTCTCCAGTATTTCTCTTCTTTTTTTTCTCTTTCTCCCTCTACATATTTTTCTCTCTTTCCTTCTCCCTCCCTCTCTTTCTCTTTTTCTTTCTTTGTCACCTTTTGTCTCTTTGTTGACTTTCCTTTTCATCTTGTTTCATTTTTCTCCTTTTTCATATTTCATACTTTTTGTCATTTTCCGTTTCTCGTCTAGTTTTCTCTATTTCTTTCTATTTCTTCAAATGTTTCTTCTATTCTACTCTAAATCCTATCCTTTCTCGTGTGGGAGTATAGTGACATGCACTTCTATTCAGGTTGTCGTCAGGCGATTTTATTCAGTGATGAGGTGTCCCTCCGTTAGCCAATTCGGTCAATTCCTTTGGTTGTCGGCTTGCGATGTTATTCAAATTATGAGTATTTGACTCAAAGTTTATATGTTTATGACAGGTGTGCGCCAAATCTGTTGTCGTTAAAGATGTCACACTGGGGTATTTTTTCTCCGACCTCCGATTAATCGGCGGTACCTCACACCTTCAGAACTTTTTTTCCGCCGTCAAATCCCAATGGCAAACTATCTTGTCTTCTCAGAAAAAGTACATAGAGTGTCATTTGATATACTGGACGAAAATTATTTCCTTCGGCATATCAGCTACGGGCTGTAAATTTGCTCCAACAGTCGCTGCAAAAATACCCCAGTGTGGAAACGACTTGAGCTATGTCCTCGGCTAAGTTAGTTTAGGTTAGATTGGTTAAATGTTAGATTAGATTAAGACTGATTAATAATCGCAGCTTGGGTTAAGTTGGGTTTGTTTAGGTTATGCAAACTTACGCTAGGTTAGGCTATGCTAGATTAGGTTAAGTTAAGGTATGTTAGGTTAGATTAAGCTAGGTTAGGTTTGGTTAGGCTAATCTTGATTAGGTTGTGCTTGATTAGGCCGAAGTTAGGCTAGGTTAGGCTAGGCTAGCCTAATTTAGGTTAGTTTAATTAACGTCTTTAACTCCACAAATGACGAAAAAGGAAAAGATAATGTCTACTTTCTGGGTCGTGACATATTAATTATCTTAATAAAAGAAACGATAACAATGGCATTATTATTCGCTTCCAACGATTTTTCATTCAAAACAATTTCCTTGAAGAAAAATAAGCCGTTTAAGACCATAACAGAGATTGATCAGCCTCCGAAACCCTATTTTTACTTTTATTCAAATCTTATTCCTCCTCTTCGCTTTGACCTCTAAACCCTTTCAATACGGTGACCTGGTTCTTGGTCTTGTTAAGGAGACAGGTCATTTTATCCAGCTTACAGGATTCGAACTCCGGTCTATAGGGGGTCGCGATCGGTTGAAACCTTGTTCAAACCAGAGGTCACCCCCGTGGACTGATTAAAATCCTCTGTACTTAGCCAGAATGAAATAAACAAATTTCGTCACTGTATTGAGGAGATACATGTTTCATCTTCCGTTCTCTCATAAGGACGAATATTCCAGTCTTCAGCGCAGTGTTTTCGCCTCTACCGTTCTCTAAGGTTAGAATCCCCGCTCTCTTTCTTCCCTCTTTTTTCCTCCCCTCTCTCTCTCTCTCTCTTTTCCTCCCCTCTCGTGTTAAGAGACAACTTCCCTTCTTTTATTTCCCTCTCTACACTCTCTGAATCCCCTTCCTCCTCCTCCTCCTCTCCCTTCCTTCTTCCCTCTCCCCCCCCTCTCTCTCTTTTCCTCCCCTCTCCTTTTAAGAGGCAACTTTCCCCTCTACACTCTCTCAATCCCCTTCCTCCTCCTCCTCCTTCTCCTCCTCCTCTCCCTTCCTCCTTACCCTGTTTTTTCCTGTTCTCTTCCCCCCTCCTCTCTCCCCTTCCTTCAATTACCCTCTCCCCTCTCGTATTCTCACTCTACCCTCTTTTGACTCGTTTTCTCTTTCTCTCTTTTTTTCTTCTATTTCCTCCTCTCTTTTCCCACCACCACTGCCACCACAGCCACCTCCTCCTCCTCCTCTTCTTCTTCTACCCTTCTCGTAACCTACTCTCCCTCTCTTCCAATTCCTTCTCCATTTATTTCTCCCCCTCTTCTTCCTCGTCCAATTCTTCTCCTTAGACTCTACCTCCTCCTCCTCCTCTTTCTCCTACTCTTAGTCCTCCTACTTCTCGTCCAATTCTCCTTATTAGAGTACTGTATCTCCTCCTCCTCCTCTTCGTCCTCTTCCTCGTCCTCCTCCTACTCCTCTTGAATCCTTCCGCCTTCTCCTCCTCAAAATCCATTTGAACGTAAAAGCCGATGCTCCTGATTATAAATATTTTTGGTTGTCGCCAGTTGATTTTATTCAATATTTGGGGGGATTCCCTCTCTTTCAAAGAGTAACGTCTCGGGTACCCCTACCTCCTCCTCCTCTTCTTCTTCTTCCTCTTCCTCCTCTTCTTCTTCTTCTTCCTCCTCCTCCTCTTCTTCTTCTTTCTCCTCCTCCTCTTCTTCTTTCTCCTCCTTCTCTTCTTCTTCTTTCTCCTCCTTCTCTTCTTCTTCCTCCTCCTCCTCCTCTTCTTCCTAGCGTTAAAAGGATTAAAGCCTCCTCCCTCCCATCACCCACCTCCTCTTTCTGTCGCCTAAGAGTTAAGTTTCACTTCTTCCTCCTCCTCCTCTTCCTTTCGTTACCCACCCTCATCTCCTCCTCCTCATCTTCCTCTTTCTTTCGTTACCCACCCTCATCCTCTCCTCCTCCTCCTCCTCCTCTTCCTGTCGTTTAAGTGTTAACACTTCCACTCCCTCCTCCTTCTCCTCCTCCTCCTCTTCCTTTCGTTACCCACCCTCATCTTCTCCTCCTCCTCCTCCTCTTCCTTTCGTTACACGCCCTCATAATCTCCGCCTCTTCCTCTTCCTTTCGTTACCAGCCCTCATCTCCTCCTCCTCCTCTTCCTTTCGTTACCCACCCTCATCTCCTCCTCTTCCTTTCGTTACCCACCCATAATCTCTTCCTCCTCCTCCTCCTCCACCTCCTCCTCTTCCGCCTCCTCCTTCACCTTCTTCATCACTACAACACCGCCCCGTACTTCCATGTCTTGCCCTGCGGCCGTTCTTCACATCTCCTCCTCCTCCTCCTCCTCTCTTCCTTCCTCTTCCGTTTCAGTTCGTTTATTACAGAGTTCCTTTACTTCTCCCTCTTATTCCTTTGTCCCACACTCCTCCTCCTCCTCCTCCTCTTCCCTACCTTCCTCCCTTTCTTCGCATTTTTCTTCTTCGTACAATCTTCTGCTGGCATATATATACCCCTCGCCTACATTTTCTTGATTGTATCTCTTCTCTCTCTCTCTCTCTCTCTTTCTCTCTTTCCCTCGCTCTCGCCCTTCAAGTCTCCTTCCCGTTCTCTCACGCTCTTGTTTTTTCTCTCTCTCTTTCTCCATTGCAATCTCCACCAACACCATTATCCTCATCACCTTCACCATCACCACCACCACCACCCCAGTCACCACCATCATCCTCATCACCTTCACCATCATCACACCTAAATCTATCACCATCACCATCATTATCCTCATCACCATCATCACCAACACCATCCCTCATCACCATCACCACCACGACCTCCTCCATCACCATCATCACCATCCTACTCTCTAGGAAGGACCTCCCTCCCTCGCATGATGTGCCTCCTCCTACTCCTTCTTCTCCTCTTCCTCCTCCTCCTCCTCCACTTCCATATCCTCCACTTTTTCCTTTCCTTTCTCCTCATCAATCATTTTCCCTCAAAAATATTTTCTCCTCCTTCACTCCTCCCTACCCTTCCTCCTCCTCCTCCTCGCCTTCCTAGACCTCTTCCCCTCTCATCCATCTGTCCTTAAGAATAGTATTTCCATTCTTCCTCCTCTTCCACCTCTTCCTATTTCTTCTCCTCTTTCCTATTTTCAGCCTATAAGTACCTTCAAAACAGTCGAAGATTTCATTGAAGCCTATTTAGAGTCTTTATTCTGCCTAAAGCAAAGTGATTCTGTGCAACTTCGAGTGTGTTTGTATTCACCATGGTCTTGGACCACGTGTTGGACTCGTGATCAACAGCTAGTTCCCTCACGGAAGAGAGCTCAGAGGTCATAAATGACCGATCAATGGATAATGCTGTGACCTGCACACACAACCCCAACTCCCCGCCCTCGAGAGTTGGAGTAACGACTTGCAGCGCAGCGATACTGAAATTGTTTCAGCCCTAGGCGGGATTCGAACTCGGACGACCGTAGTGGCAGCCGCGAACGTTACCACTGCGCCATCGAGAGAGAGAGAGAGAGTGTGTGTGTGTGTGTGTGTGTGTGTGTGTGTGTGTGTGTGTGTGTGTGTGTGTGTGTGTGTGTGTGTGTGTGTGTGAGAGAGAGAGAGAGAGAGAGAGAGGAGGGGGCGCTGGAGAACAAAAGACGCAGAAGAAAAATTTCAGGGAAAAAAAAAATTGAATCTCTGTTTGTTTTGGATTAATGCAACAACTTGATGAAGCTTTTGAAAAGTGTCTTTATCTGTCAGTCCGTCTGTCTGTCTGTACGCCCGTCTGTTTACCCGTCTATAGGTTTTTCTGTGTATCCATCTATCAGTCTGTCTGTCTGTACGCCCGTCTGTTTGTCCGTCTATAGTTTCTTCTGTTTATCCGTCTATCAGTCTCTATGTCTGTCTGTATGTCCGTCTGTTTGCCCGTCTATACGTTCTTCTGTTTGTCCGTCTATCTGCTTGTCCATCTGTCTGTCTGCTTTTTACCCTGTCTATCCTTCCGTTCTTCCACCAAACTGTCAAGGGCCTGTCTGTCTGTCTGTTTGTTCCTCTGTGGCTGTCTTTATCCGTCTGCAAAACTTCTGATTGTCTGTGACTTATTCAAGTTGTTGTCGATGTCTTTGCATGTATGAAAGGGAGAGAGAGAGAGAGAGAGAGAGAGAGAGAGAGAAAAGAGAGAGAAAAGAGAGAAAAGAGAGAAAGAGAGAGAGAAAAGAGAGTTCATCTGATGTGGTTACTCAGCTCTTTCATTTTCTCTCTTTCCAGTCCTATTTTCACTAAGTTCCGAAACATGAATTATCTATTTATGTATTTATCTATGTTTATTTTTTATCTATCTCAACTCTGAACTCGCTTTCAACTATCAATTTATTGAACTTTAATCCGTCAAACGGTGTCAAACATTTTATCCACTAATCCTCAGTTAATTAATTTTGTTCAACATTTATTTCAGTTTTCTAAACTTGAGTTCACTGTGTAAATGTGTGTATGTGTGTGTGTATGTGTGTGTGTGTGTGTGTGTGTGTGTGTGTGTGTGTGTGTGTGTGTGTGTGTGTGTGTGTGTGTGTGTGTGTGTGTGTGTGTGTGTGTGTGTGTGTGTATGTGCACGCGAATATGCGCGTGTGCATGTGTGTGTGAGTGTGTGTGTATGTGTGTGCGCATATGCGCATGTGCATGTGTGCGTGTGTGTGCACGCATATGCGCGTGTGCATGTATATGTGTGTGTGTGTGTGTGTGTGTGTGTGTGTATGTGTGTGTGTGTGTGTGTGTGTGTGTGTGTGTGTGTGTGTGTGTGTGTGTGTGTGTGTGTTTGTAGGAGTCTGTGCGTATGTGAACGTACGCTCTCATGTACGTGTGAGCTCCAGGGAACCATGTATGTGTGTGTGTGTGTGCGTACGTACATGTAAGTCAGTGTGGAGATTCACGCCTTCTCTGTGTTTATGAGCTCTCGAAAGGACGCGGCGAATCGTCAAGACGATCTGAACCTGATTGACGAGAATTTAATAGTTTCTGATATAGGATCGAATCCGACTTAAGGCGATTGTATCCTCTTCCAGAGCTACAGGTGGAATCAGAGACTACACGCGCCAATAATTTTCGATATATATATATATATATATATATATTTATATATATATATATATATATATATATATATAATTTATATCATATATATATATATGCATAATATATATATATATATATATGCATAATATATATATATATATATATATATATATATGTATAGTCGTTTATGTTATTCTATATATCTATATATCTATTTCGAACTATATTCTTGTTTATTCTATATCTGGGCTATTTCTTCTTACATGTTAAATTATTTATTTATTTATTTATTTATTTATTCACTGATTATTTCTAAGTCCCTTGGCATGGGCAGACCACACAAGACTCGTACTTGAACCGTGTTGTATTGCAACCCTACTTACCTGGCTATCTGAGTACACAGGGTAATGGTGGCTGCTTAACGTTAGGTCTTCTGACAGAATGAAATCCATCTCTTGGTAAGCAAGAACATTAATCCATCTCCAAAAGATTGAGGGGAGGGGGAATGCAGAAGGGGAGAGGGGGGAAGGAGAGAGAGAGAGGGGAACAGGGGAGACGGGGAAGGGGGAAGGAGAGGGAGAGGGGAAGGGGAGAGAGGGGCACAAGGGAGACCGGGAAGGGGGAAGGGGAGGGAGAAGGAAAGGGGAGAGAGGGGAACAAGGGAGAGGGGGAATGGAGAAGGGAATGGAGAAGGGAAGGGAGAGGGTAAGGGGAGAGAGGGGAACAGGGGAGACGGGGAAGGGGGAAGGGGAGGGAGAGGGAAAGGGGAGAGAGGGGAACAGGGGAGACGGGGAAGGGGGAAGGGGAGGGAGAGGGGAAGGGGAGGGAGAGGGGAAGGGGAGAGAGGGGAAGGGGAGAGAGGGGAAGGGGAGAGAGGGGAACAGGGAAGAGGGGGAAGGGGAGGGGAGAAGCTGGGAAGGGGGAAGGGGAAAGGGGAAGGGGAGAGGGGGAAGGGGAGGGGGAAAAGGGGGAGGGGGAAAAGGGGAAGGGGAGAGGGGGAAGGGGAGGTGAAAGGGGGAAGTAGAGAGGGGAGAAGGGAGAAGGGGAGAGGGGGAAGGGGAGAAGGGGTAAGGAAAGAGAGGGGAACAGAAGAGAGGGGGAAGGAGAGGGAGGGAAGCAGGGAAGAGGGGGGAGGGAAAAGGGGGAAGGAGGGACGGAGAGAGGAGTCTTAAGGTGGGGGTTGGGGGTGTTCAATGTTGAAGGTAGTGGGGGGATGGGAGGGGCTTCTGCCTGGTGGATCCATACCACCTCTCTAATGTATGGAGAATGGAAGGTCCCGCTTGTATAACAACAGGGGATATTATACATACAATTTAGTGATATATAAACACGCGCACACACACACACACACACACACACACACACACACACACACACACACACACACTGCGTGTATATATATATATATATATATATATATATATATATATATATATATATATATATAATATATATATATATATATATATATATATATATATATATATATATATATATATATATGTATAGTCACCATGGTCTTGGATCACTTGTTGGACTCGTGATCGACAGCTATTTCCCTCCCGGAAGAGGTCTCAGAGCTCATGTATGACGGATATGTGGGTAATGATGTGACCTTACACGCGCACACACACCCAACTCCCCGCCCAAAAGAGTTGGAGTAACGACTCGCAGCGCAGCGATACTGAAATTATTCCAGCCCTGGGCGGGATTCGAACCCGGACCGCGTGTATGTGTGTGTGTGTGTGTGTGCGTGTGTCATAGACAATACACACAACCTGACCGAACAATATATATATATATATATATATATATATATACATTATATATATATATATATATTTTTTTTTTTTTTTTTTTTTTTTTCGAATGCCATTGGGTAATTTTGATTTCGAAAATTGAATTTTGACTTTTTTTCTTTTCTTTTTCGAAGGTGCTGACAGCTCTCTTGGGATGTTATAATCAATTTATGCTAATCAGACGTCTCGTTCTTGCCATCTTCTTCCTATTTTATTTGTATTTCTTTGCACATCTCTCATCACCTTCCTTCCTTGCCAGACGATACTTTTCCTCTTGCCGTCAGGCGGTTTTATTCATGTGCTTGGCAGATCTCGAATAGGAAGAGGAGGATGAGAAGGATGAAGAGGAGGAAGAATAGAAAGAAAGAGGATAAGAGGGGAATGGAAGGAGAAGGATGTGAAGAAATAGGGGAAAGGAGGAAAAAGAGGAAGAGGAAGAACGAGAGGAGGTGGCAGAAAATGAGAGAGAGGAGGAGGAAGGGGAAGAAAGGAAGAGGATGAAAAAGAGGAAGAGAGGGAAGTGGTGGATGAGGAAGAAGAGGAGGAAGAGGAGGAAGAGGAAGAAGACATGGTGGAGGAGGCAGAGGAGGAAGAGGAGGAGGAGAAAGAAGAGAAAACAAAGGGGGGAAAGGAGAAAGAGGAGGAAGAGTAGAAAGAGGACGTAGGAAAAGAAGAAAGAGGAGGAAGAAGAGGGAAAGGAGGAGAAAAAAGGAGGAAAAGGAGAAAGTGGAGGAAGAGAAAAAAAGAAGAGAAAGAAGAGGAAGAGGAGGAAGAGGAGAAAGAGGAGGAAAAGGAGAAAGTGCAGGAAGAGATGGAGGAGGAAGAGGGAGAGGAGGAGAAAAAGGGGGAAAAAGAGAAAATGTGCAGGAAGAGAAAAAAAAGAGAAAGAAGATGAGAGGAAGGAGAAAGAGGAGAAAGTGCAGGAAGAGGAGAAGGAGGAGGAGGACGCAGAGGAGGAGGACGAAGAGGAGGAAAAGGAGAAAGTGCAGGAAGAGGAGAAGGAGGAGGAGGACGAAGAGGAGGAGGACGAAGAGGAGGAAAAGGAGAAAATGTGTAGGAATGGGCAAAAGAACCAAAACACCGCTTTGCTGCTGTCCGAGGGAAGGAATCGAACATGAGAACCTATGGCTCTTAACACTTCGCAGACCCTCCTTTAACCCATTAAACTCCGATGACAAGATGTCTTGTCATCGGAGTTGAATGGGTTAACTGCTGGCATCCACAGCTTCGCCTTTCTAACCTCCCAAACGAGCCAATGAGGAGCGAACGCTTTCCCCATTGGCTGAAGCCCCGGGCCTCTCTATGTTTACGTTTTGTTGCAGCTCGCAATTGTACGATAATTTCCAGTTTTCCCGGCTCGCAATTGTACAATAATTTCAAGTTTTCCCAGCTCGGAAAGGCACGGTCATTCTGGTTTTCCCGGCTCGGAAAGGCACGGTCATTTTGGTTTTCCCAGCTGGGATATGTGCGATGATTTTTTCCCAGCTAGAAATGGAACGATAGTTTTCATACCCCTCCCCAACACAGACATGACAGAATTTAATAGACACCAAGAAAAATGCATTCCTGCTCTTGTTTAATGTTTAATATTATTCAAATTTACCTAATATGTTATATTTACCTAGATTTATGTTTCAGATTACATACAAGATTAATCGAGCATGCCACAAACCAAAGGAGCAGTAGACTTATCTGAATTTCAGCGAGGTCGTATTGTGGGTCAACATGAAGGTGGACTTAGTCAACACAAAATACCTGAAAATCTGTCAATACCCCTTTCTACTGTTAATAGAGTGATCACACAATTCACCAGAGAGGGCAACAAGGGTACAAAACCTCATTCGGGTCGTCCCGGGCCCTCAAAAAGAACCTTGCGTCTTGTCAAATGTCGAAGAGGATCCACGTTGCAAGGCCTCTGACATAGCAGCACAATCTGATGTCAGTCCCAGAACAGCTGTCAGGTATCTCCACAAGCTGGGTTACTATGGCAGAGCTGCAAGAAGGAAACCACTCCTTTGTCCAGCCAATACCAAGCGCAGAAAGGATTTGGCTGTTGAGATGGTGGAGAGACCTGTGGCCTTTTGGAGCACTGTCATTTTCTCTAAGTCACGATTCGCATTATTTTATGACAGTGGAAGAATGTGGATCTGGAGACTCTGTAGTCAAGAGTTTGACCTCAAAAGACTGCAGCCAACAGTGAAATATGGGAGCATTTCAATAATGGTGTGGGGTGCAATTTGGAGTGATGGTCGATCAGAGCTTGTGGAGTGTCAATGAAACATCAATTCAGGCAAATATGTTTCTACATTAAAGGAAGGACTCATTACAATATTCTCCAGTGGTAGAATGAGTAAAAATGTCTTCCTATTTATGGAAGATGGGGCTCCTTGTCACACTGCTCAAGCAACACAAAATTGGTTGAGCCAAAATGGGATCAGGAAACTTTCATGGCCAAATCAGTCCCCGGATATGAACCCTATTGAACACCTCTGGGGTATATTAGACCGACAACTTCGCTAAAAGAACAAGAAGCCATCTTCAAAGCCCGAACTCTTAGGATTACTACGGGAAACATGGCAAGAAACCCCTCAAGATGATATTCGTGAGCTAATCACCAGCATGCCTAGAAGGGTCCTTGCATTGAAAAAAGCAAAGGGGATGTCAACCAAGTGTTAGTTATCCACATTGTGACCTATTATAGCCACTTTAATTGTATCAATTGCTTGTTTAATCAATTAAACGATTTCTCTTGGTGTCTATTCAATCCTGTCATGTCTGTGTATGTATACACACACACGTGTGTATGTTTGCATGCCCGCCCGTGCCAAATCTAACAGGTGTTCGGATGCATGTACGCCCGCATTAGCTCACATGCATACATCCTCATCTGCATCCGCCGAAGCCATGCACGCGCGAACGCGCTCGAACACAGACTCTCCGCATGAGATTCCAAGAAACGGAAATGTATTGTCCACTCCTGGTTTCCGCTTCTTCCATGTCTACATCCCAGCTCCATTAGTCTCGCCGCACACTTACATCCCAGCTGCCTTGGTCGGAGATCTCCCTTATAACCCAGCTTTCTTGGTATGACATATGTTTATATCCCAGCACTTGTAGTATCTTATCATTTCCTTATAACCCAGCCTCCATACACTCGTTCCATTGATCTATACATTCCAGCTCCCGTGGGCTTGCCACTACTAAGCCTCGAAAGCCTCTTATCCAAGCTTCTTTGGGATCATTTTTGTATGTCCCAGCTCCAGTGGTCCTATTTCTTTATATTAGTTCCCTTACCCTCAACTCTTCTTACATCCAAGCACCTTTAATACGTACTCCCTTATATCCAAGCCTACTTAGGCGTCCCATTCGTATTTCAATTCCCTTAAGGGCTGAAGAACATTGCTCCCGTAATTCCCAGCCTCCCTAGTCTTTCCACTTCTTTACATCCCAGCTACATTGGTCTAACCCAATGGATCTCAACTTTTGTCACTCTATTCCTTTTTCATGAATTGATTTATTACAAAATTGAGAAATATATAATTTGTATCAGCAAGCCATGTTCACCCCAGTATTAGAATACCTGCTATAATTCTTCTTTTGGTACTTTAAAACCCAGCCACTTGGGTTCTGTCGACCTCTTGTTCTTTACATCCCAGCTACATTGGGCACGCCTGATTCTTATGTCCGTCATGCAATAGTTATAATTGTCATGATTCTATCATGCAATTATTACAATTTGTTTTGTTTTTTTGAGGTAAAGAAATATCATTCTCTCAACTGTGAACCAAACTTCAAATATTCGGGATGTTAGTGCAATTTCCATAAACTTTATAAAATAATATTTCTGAGATTGGAAGTTTATTTCTGAGCATTTCGTTCCGAATATTGGAAATGTCCTTATTTAAGAAATTCTCAAAGGAGAATTATTCTTCCCAAAAAAAGTAAATGAAACAGACTGGCGACAAAAACTGTAGGTTGAAAATCAAAAGACATGGGCATCTTATAAT
>NC_134781.1:22856273-22863773 GCF_046742065.1 Oratosquilla oratoria | reverse complement strand
AGGAGGAGAACAAGGAAGGGGAGTAAAAGAAAGAATAGGAAGAGGAAGGGGAGGAGGAGGAAAAGGAGGAGGAAGAGGAAAAGGAGGAGGAAGAGGAAAAGGAGGAGGAGGAGCAGGAGGTGGAGGAGGAAGAGGAGAAGGAGAACAAGGAAGGGGAGTAAAAGGAAGAGTAAGAGGGGGAAGAGAGTAGGAGGAAGAGGAGGAGGAAGAGGAGAAGGAAAAGGAGGATGAGAAGGGTTCCACGTTGGCAGTCTTCCCCTACAGATGGCCAGACCAGGACGCCATCTTTTCCCACATCGGCACAGATGGCTCGAGACCACAGGTGGTGGTGACGAAGAGGTGTCGCAGATGACGTCAGCGTTGACGAGTGACGTCATAATCAAGGTGACGTCGATAACAGACACAGAATCAACTCCAGGACACCTGTCGAGGTGGTGGTGGTGGTTGTGGTGGTGAGGATAGTGAGGGGGATGGTGGTAGTGGTGGTGGTGGTGATAGTAACAATGATGTGGTAGCGATAGTAACGAAGGTAACAGTAATAGTGGTGGTAGATAAAAGAAACTTAAAGTTAATATATATATATATACATATATATATATATATATATATATATATATTATATATATATATATATATATATGCAAAAAGATCACAAAACCACGTGATGCAATAAATTTATGGTAATCACAAAGGAAACCGGAAACTAAAATTCCCAAGCGCTTTCGTGAAAAAGCGAAGAAGAACGCGAGGAAGAAGAACGCGAAGAAGAGCGCGAAGAAGAACGCGAAGAAGAACGCGAAGAAGAATGCGAAGAAGAACGCGAAGAAAAACGCGAAGAAGAACGCGAGGAAGAAGAAGAAGACGAAGAAGAAGAAGAAGAAGAAGAAGAAGAAGAAGAAGAAGAAGAAGAAGAAGAAGAAGAAGAAGAAGAAGAAGAAGAAGAAGAAGAAGAAGAAGAACGCGAAGAAGAGGAACACGAAGAAGAAGAAGAATACCACCTGACCCCGACTTACCCAAGCGCTTTTTCAAGAATATTTTTAGGACAAAGTGTCACCGTAATACCACCTGTCCCCGACTTCCACAGCGTTTTTTAGAAGAATATTTTTATTTAGACTTAGATATATGTATACATAAATATATATATGTATATATATATATATATATATATATATATATATATATATATATCTTTAAATTGCACCGTCAAAAAAAAAAAAAAAAAAAAAAAAAAAAAACGCCCACAGATATCAGATGGCTCCCCGCAAATGATCCAGCCAATCACACGGCTCCGTTGCCGAAGCGCTCAGCCACTCAAAACCCTTTAATAGGTCAGCCAGAACTTAGTCGACCGAACTCTATGACATAAATCCACTACAGAGATATTTACCAGATCAATCACACGACGAATCACAAAACTGATCAAAACAGACCCGACGCAGGCTTTGTAATAAAATAACAAATTTACATACCATCAGTACAATTGTTAAAAAAAATAACAATAACGATTATGATAATAATAATAATAATAATAATAATAATGATAATAATAATAATAATAGTTATAATGATAACAATAATGATAATTATAATAATAATATAATAATAATAATAATAATGATGATAATAATAAAATAAAAAATAAAATAAAAAGCATACAGTCATGCTGGTCCCAGCTCGATCCCTGCTTCTTCGCTTCTTCCCAATCACCCCTTCCCCTTCTACCCATATACCAATCTACCGTTACTCATCTTTCATTTTGCCATTTATTATCATTCCTACTATCAACCAATCAATCCATTACCCTTCACTATCAACTCTCAAACCTTCAACTATTTCGAATCCTACATTCAACAACTTACTGATTGGTATCAGATGCATTTGCAAATCATCCCTATCAACCAATCCACGATCCAATCAACCCATTACTCTTCACTATCAACCTTCATCTATTCCCAATCCCACATTCAACAATTGATTGGTATCAGATGCATATACTACCCAATCAGTTTCTACTCCTCTTAATATTTTCATTCCCAGATCTGCATCTCTAATTCCCAATCACATAAATCAATACTCATATATCAGCCAATCAACTCCCCAATCATCCAATCTTTTCCCTAATCAGCAATGAAATTTCACGATCAGCATCTCATCTTGCTAATCAGATTCTTAACTACTCACTCACTGATCAGCGTCCCCTAATCACCTCTTCACAATCCGAGAACCCCTACTAAATCTTCAATATGCTTGATTTCCCAATCAGTACCTATCCCCCAATCATCTCTTCTAATTATCTTCACTCCCTAATCAAATTTCCAGCTTCCTGATCAGCCAGATCAACAAACACGAATCAACAGTGCCTTTTCCTAATCACCCAATCATCCACTACGCTTCCCAATCATCTGGAATTCCGAATCACTTCCTATTCCTTGATTAACCATAGATTGGATTCTTCTTCCTGACCCAGGCTTACCAACATCCGGGAAAAATCAGCCCTACCAACCTCTAAATCAGATTTACCAATATCCGTAGAAACAGGTTTACAATATATCCTCTAAACCAGTCTTACCAACCGTCACAAATACAAGCTTATCAACATCCACGAAAGCAGACTTACCAACTTTTCTCAAAACCAGGATTGCAAACACCCAAAGAAACAGGTCTACCAACACTGCAAAGTTGATCATCAAATTGGAAACAAGCTTGCCAACATACGAGTATATACAAAGACAGGCTTACCAACATCCTCAGAACAGGCTTACCAACCTTAGCAACAAGCTTACGAAAATAAGCAAAGCCAGGCTTACAAACACCAAAAAAACAGACGTACCATCTTTTACAAAAAGCAGACCTACCAACCTTCCTAAACCCAGGTATACAAAATTCTGTTAAAAAATGCAAAAAGCAGACCTAGCAACCTTTCTAAAACCAGGCATACCAACCCCTGTATAAAAACATGTTTACTAACCCTTGGAAAATAAAAAAGCAGGCTTACCAATCTTTGCAAAACCAGGCTTAGCAACCTCAGTAAAAGCAGGCTTACCAACCACTGTCATGGCGTTAGAAGCGAAGCCGCGTCAAAAGTATTTTTGCGTTGGCGAAAATTGGAGTGTATATATAGCACAGACCCAAGTCTCACTCCACCTCCCCTCCACTCCCTCCTCCACCTCACTCTTCTCCATCTCCCCTCCACCTCACTCTCCTCCTCTTCCCTCTCTCCCTCCCCAATGATAAGATACACCCTTTCCAATTCCACTCTTCACACTTCCTCCTCCACTCCCTCCTCCTTCTCTTTTTTGAATCTCCCGATCGCTCAGCCTCTTCCTCTTCCTCTTCATTCTCCTCCTCCTCCTTCTTCTCGAAACAATAGCAGCCTAGTCAGTGGAGGAGAGATACACACTTAGAGCATTTAAGAGTGTCAAAGCAAACAGACATTAAAAAGTGGGTAAATAAAATAAAACGGGATAGACTTGCTATGTGTCTCTCTGCAACACAAACACACACACACACACGCACACACACACACACACACACGTATACACACACACATACAATTTCCTTTACAAAGAGGACTCTGGGAAACAAATGACGCACGAGCCTTGCTTCGATCAAGGGCCAAGTCATCACTCCTGATGACGTCAGAGACTGTGATGACGTGTCTCCGCTTCCTGGCAGGCCCATTTAGGCCACCAGGTCCTAATTTCAGGACGTCCGTTATTTCGGCATTTCCGCAATATCTAACTGTCCGTAATATTGCGGGTTTCTCCCATGTGTGTGTCTGTAATGGACGAGTGTCCGCTATATCGAGCTGTCCGTTATTCCTGTCCTTCGTTGTATTCGAATTCTTTTTGATTTCCGTTGTTTCATTATTCTAAGAGAGCGTTTCTCGACCAGGGTTCGAACCCGGAACCCTAAGGTTCCGCAAAAGGTCCCTGAGGGTTCCGCGAGAACAAGTGAGATACGCTAATGCATTTCTAATATTTTATTTAATTTCGTATACGTACATACATACATACATATACCAAGGCTTTTTCCCCCTTCCAAGGGAGGTAGCCAAAAAGGGAAAGGCATAAAAACACTCCCACCCATTTCATCCCTAAATACACTCCACACCCCTCCCACCCTTCCTCTCATCTGAGCACCTCCTGGATGACGGGTCATCCCTGCACCCTGCCCACCGCCCTGGGTCAGAAGCAGTGTCGCAAGACACAGCACATCCACAGCAAAGCCGCTTCATTTAATCGGCGACCCCCCTCTCCGTCCCCCTTTGCATATACGTATACGTAATATAATTAAACACGCACGACATATTCATGGTTATTGTAATAATGTAATATAGACATCATCCTATCTAACCTATTATTACGATGAAAATAAAATATGGTATATATATATATATATATATATATTTGAATAATTCGCTAGTGGACAGCGACATCAATCATACAATCCATGACCGTCGCGCAGAGGATTCGAACCACCGCCTATAGACCCAAGAGAGTCCACAGCACCCGCCTTTGACCACTCGACCACACTCGTCTGTGGTCGAGTGGTCAAAGGCGGGTGCTGTGGACTCTCTTGGGTCTATAGGCGGTGGTTCGAATCCTCTGCGCGACGGTCATGGATTGTATGATATATATGTATATATATACATATATTATATATATATATATATATATATATATATATATATATAGAAACATCTATATATATATATTTTTTTTTTTTTTTTTTTTTTGCGCAGGGGTTCCTTGAGATATACAATTTATTTTAAAGGTTACACAATGGTAAAAATGTCGAGAAACGCTGTTCTAAGATAACTGCAGTATCTACTTATCCATTATATCGGTGTGTCCGCTACACTGATCTCTTTATTGATTTTTTCTTTATAATGATATATCCACAATATCGATGCATATATATATATATATATATATATATATATATATAATATACATATATATATATACATATATATATATAATATACATATATATATTACATATATATATATATATACATATATATATATATATATATATATATATAATATAGATGTCTTTTTTTCGATGTGATCGTAATAGCAAAATATGCTTTATTTTGTTGATTAAGAAAGCAAACCAATTTTACTTCTTTGCCAACTAATGGTTGTACATCTGATTATCAAAGCAGAATAAGATAACACGGAACAAAGTAAAACAAAAGAAGGCATAACAAAATATAATAAAATAAATTTAAATACAAAAAAAAAAAAATTCTGCTGGTCACGTAATAAGTCACAACAATAAAACTACGATGCTTTCATTAGTTCTTTGTTGAAGCTTCCACGAGAAGAAGTGGTGACGAAATATTAGTACTTAAGGGTCAATATCAGACGTAATTAAACGACGGATTCAACCGTCCGTGCTGCACCCTGCCGAGCGACGAGGAAATTCGCATAAAAAAAATTCTTTCTTGAGGATGAGTGAGCGAGATGGACCACTTCACTAAACTCTTAAACTACGATTGTCAGTTCCCTCGATGTTTATTCTCTTTTCTGTCCTTTCTCCTTTTTCCTCTCCCTCTCTCTCATTTTCCTTCTCCTCACCTCCACTCCTCCTATTCCTTGTCTTTCTGTTTCCCTTTCTCTCCTTCTTTCAATTCTTCTTCGTCTTCTATTACCGCTTCTACTAATACCTTTACGACTTTTTCTATAGTTTCCTCATTTTCATTTTTTTTTTTACAAATCTTACTCCTTCTTTTCCTTCTCTTTCTCCATCTTTGTTGTTGTTGTTCTCCTTCATCTCTATTGCTGTTCTATTCCTCCTCCACCATCTCCTCCTCCTCCTCCACGTCCTTCTCCTCCTCTTCGTCCTCATTCTCTCTCTCTCTCTCTATTTTTCATTTTTTCTTCTTCTTCCCATTCTCTTTCTCCATCTCCATCTCTATTGTTGTTCTATTCCTCCTCCACCACCACCTCCTCTTCCACGTCCTTCTCCTCCTCTTCCTCCTCATTTTCTCTCTCTCTCTCTCTTTCTTTTTTTTTTCTTCTTCGCCCTCTCCTTCTCCATCTCCCTCTCCAGCGTTGGCCTCCCAGAGGGCCTGCTGGTCCGCCACCAGCCGCCTCCTAATTGCGGCGCCACTTTGATGGCGACGTGACGTCACAAGTTTGAAAATAACCGCCCAAGAATTCAAATTCAAAATAATAACCGACGAAGAATTCAAATTACTTGAGGCAACTGTGTGCCAGTGTTTTGCAAGAATATTAGCTATCCTCCTCCTCTTCGTCCTCCTCCTCCTCCTCCTCTTCGTCCTTCTCCTCCTCCTCTTCTTCCTCCCTCTCTTTTTTTTCTATCTGTATACCTATTTCTCTTTTGATCATCATTTCTCATTATGCTGCCTCCACAGCTTCAGATTTATTCATATTTCTTCAGATTGTTTCGTCTAATAATATTAACGATTTGTTTTCTCACAAATAAGAAATCTTCACCCTCATATTTCTCTTATTTTCTTCCTCCTCTTCCTCTTCCTCCTCCTCCACCTCCTCCTTCCCTTCCTCTTTTTCCTCTTCCTCATCTCTCTGCAGATCAGCCTACTTTGATTGATATTGGAATTGATTATAAATTTGATAAAGGTATTGGATAAATAGGTAATTAGACACGGAGATGAATAAATAGTTAAATAAGTAAAAATAATAATAATATTAATAAATTAGAATTTCACGTCAAGAACATCCTTTCTAGTAAGGATGGGAAAAATCACATCGGTAGAGTTACATTCATATTGAAATGATTATTTATATATTTATCTCATTTTATTTTACTTTTATCAGTGTATCCATGTTGAAGTCTAGCACAGCACCTTACTTTGAAGAACTTCCATCAACATCGATTCCCAAAGGCTACTGGTGACTTGATCCGGCTGTCTAAACACACAGGTGTAATGGTGACAATCTCGTCCCAAGCTGTGTTCTGGCCTCATTTTGTTCTAATTAGCCCCAGAAAATTCCACTCATCAAAAAGATGGCTTCCTTCTGTGACTGATTATCATCGTTACCATTGCTATCTTCGTAACCATCACTATCGCCATCAACCTCATCATTATCATTATCACTGTTAAGTTATTCTTATTTTGTTGATGCTGTTGATGCTGTTGTTGTTGTTGTTTATGCTGATAGTTATTGTTTTTGTTATTTTTGTTGTTGTTGTCGTTTCCTAAATTGGCCGAGCAGTCACATTTCCCAGAGGAACGCCAGAGCTGAAACAAGATTTTCTCACAAATCCTTTATAGAGTGTATACTGTGTACAATCCGATCTTCCATAACGTGTTGTATAGTATGGCTGAAGTGTTGCATCCTGGAGAGCTATATACGATACAGTCGTCCAGCCTCTTCTGGTAGCTTAGAAGTTCTGGACGGTGGCCGCACCGCAGTCTGATCAGGTGGACTCTGTCCTTACGGTAGTGAGAGGATTCGGAGGGATGGATATCTAGGGGTCTGGCATGCGGCAATGCATTGCTTTT
>NC_134781.1:22831273-22846273 GCF_046742065.1 Oratosquilla oratoria | reverse complement strand
AAGATGAAAAATTAACGAAAACGAACTGTGAAAATGACCAAATATATAAAATGTGGTATTCATACATATATGCATTCATATATGTGTGTGTATATTATATATATATATATATATATATATATATATATATATATATATATATATGTATGTATATGTATATTCGTGAAGAGCTGGAGTCCAGGAACCATTGTATAGACGTAGAAAGTAAACCTTGGCTTCGTCGACATAGGTTTATCCCTACGTTTCGAACCCTGTACGGGGTTCGTCTTAAGGGATATGACGAACACCGGAAGGGTTCGAAACGTACAAATAAACTTATACCGACAATTCCAGCGTTTACTTCCTTTTATACAATATATATTATATATATATCCATATATTATATATATTATATACTGTATATGTATATATATATATATACATATATATATATATATTCTTTACACATACATATAAACATACACTTTATACATAAATATTCACACACAAAAACCCGCAGCAAGTGAGGGGAAGAAGCCAAAGAAGAAGCGAACAAGCCAAAAAGAGCGGGAGAGAGCAAGCGGGAGAGAGCAAGCGAGAGAAAGAGAGCCTCTTTAATATGGCAGAGTACGATATTATGCCGGAGCTGTTCATACAGGGCCGTGCTGCCTCTTAACAATGTCTCGCGTTGCGGTTCATCAAGAGGTATTGTATAAAGATGTATTGCATCGCGGTGCACTACAATGCTCGTTACCTTGCATACAAGACTGCAGTCATCCACCAAATTACATATGCACGTACGTATAGCTATGTTCATAGATGCATATATATATATATATATATATATATATATATATATATATATATATATACGTAAGATATATACATACACACACACACATACACATATATATATTCATATATGATATATATATTCAATAAAGGGTTAAAAGCGGAGCATGCCGACAGGAGACCTTTTGGTCCATAACTAGGTTGGATGCAAAAAAAAAATAACGACATAAGAAATGATGTATATGCATACACACAAACACACACGTACATATATACACCATATACACACACATATACAATAGCCTTACCCCCGTTATTGGGGGGGGGGCGTTCAAAGCATGCCTCGACTCTTTAGGAAGAAATTTAGGGAGATATCGACAGAAAAGGAATCCCTAGTCCCTATATTTCGACGGTTTGGTCGCTTTTTACTACGCGATATGGAAACACAGAGGCGGCATTCTTATCCCTCCGCCACAGGACCCTGAGAAGAGAAGGGATAGTGTGCTTGTCAGGGTACGGTAGAAATAACATGGCAATTATCGCCCAACGGGCCTGTTTCACATCCATCTGCAAAGTACGAGGCTGATCATTCCAACTGAACATAAAGCAACGCGCTTACCCAAAATATGATGCCAGGTAGTAGGATGTGCGTCATCCGGCATTGGCTGTAGTGGTACACTAATTATATGATCGCAGCGACCACTATGGCTCTGGTCCGGAGGGGTAGAACTGAAGTTTCTAAAAATAATGATTGTCTATGCCTATGCAGTTAATACACAGTACCTAGTATATATTTATACACACACACAGTGTGTGTGTGTGTGTGTGTGTGTGTGTGTGTGTGTGTGTGTGTGTGTGTGTGTGTGTGTGTGTGTGTGTGTGTGTGTGTGTGTGATTCAGCATGGTCTTGTATCACGTGTTGTTGGAATCGTGATTGACAGTTATTAACCTCTCGGATGAGAGCTCAGAGCTCGTATGACCGATCTATGGGTAACACTGTCACCTTACACGCACACACACCCCCTACTCCCTGCCCACGAGAGTTGGAGTAACACCCCGCAACGCAGCGATAGTGAAATTATTTCACCCCTGGGTGGGAGTCGAACCCGGACCGCCGTAGTGGCAGGCGAGAACTCTGACCACAGCGCCACGAGGTGTACATGTGGGTGTGCGCGCGTGCACACACACGTAGACGCTTTATGATAAAGAGGATTACTCGTCCGGTGACGTCTTCGAATTTGCTCTCAATTTCCTAAAGAGGTCGACGTCGGACCCAAATCTAAAATCTTTGCTGAATAATTTTTTTTTTTTTCTTCTTCTTTTTCACGACTCAGGAACGGATACGTTTCGTAAAGACCCAAGCAGACTTATGGCCAAGTTTATTCTTTCCAGTCTATTCTGAGACCAGGTCTTTCTGAACTATACCTATAAAAAATAAAAAAATGCAACGAATGGCAAATGAGTGGGACACATTTGTGGTACACTTGAACAATTCTATTCTTTTCTAGAGCCGATTAATTTTGTATAATACAAGGAGTCGTACCCTAGAAATACAAGATTAAATCTGATTCATGTTGCCAAGGCCTAAAGAAATAATAATAAAATAAAATAAAATAAAATAAAAAAACAGGTTTACCAATTCTTCAGTTTGACAGAGTAACAAACAGACAGACACAAACCAACCTTGCTCTACTTGAGCAATTACCTAACGAAGGGAAAAGGACAAGATCCTAACCCACTTCCCTCCTGACGACGCGAGAACTAGGCTTACCAACCAAATCCCCAGGGCTACCAATTTCCTTTAGCCAAGCAGAGAGAAAAAAAAAAAAAAACGCGATCAGCTTTTCCATACTACGACAGGATCAAATCGTCTTAAGTTCGAAATCCCTTCTGGACTTCGGTCTCGAAGATTCTTCGCGCCGAAAGAGGAGACCTGACGAAGGCCAATATGCCGATATTCCTATTCTCTGCGCGGCTGACCTAAGCCGTGACGTCAGAGCTATCTAGGTCAGGTCAGGCTGTCCCCAAGGACATGATGCTCGGGTTTCTTTCACGTCCACACCCATACATACATATAAAACATACATACGTACATACATGCATACATCACATACATATATGTGTATATATATATATATATATATATATATATATATATATTTCTAAACAGAAATGTAGTAGCACATTTGTAAATGACACACAGGAAACCCGAAGAGGGCTACAGTTGGTAGCCGAAATATAGGAATCTTCTTTATTCAAAGTTTATTTTCTCCGACTGTGGGTTTCCTGTGTGTCATATATATATACATATATATATATATATATATATATATATATATATATATATTTATATATATATCTATATATATGCATTTATATATATATATTTATATTTATATATATATATATATTTATATATGTATATATATATATATATATATATATTCACGAATGTATACAGATACATGCATACACAAATGCATGTTAGAATTATACATATACAGCACATGCATGTATACAGGGCAAACATACAGCATATTCACACAAATTCACTCATGCATATATACACACTTGCTTACACATACATTGTACCCGTACATACATTGTACCTGTACATACATTGTACCTGTACATACATTGTACCTGTACATACATTTATATGTACATACAAAGCATACATCAATGTATAAATGCATGTATATATACTTATATAAATATACATGCATGTAGTCATACATAGATACATACAACTATTCATACATACATATGTACTCGTACATACAAGTATTCATACATACATATATACTCGTACACACAAGTATTCATACATACATATATACATACAAGTATTCATACATACGTATATACTCGTACAAGCAAGTATTCATACATACATATATACTCGTACATACAAGTATTCATACATACATATATACATACAAGTTTGCATGCATGTATTCATACATACATATACATACAAGTATTCATACATACATATATACTCGTACATACAAGTATTCATACATACATATATACTCGTACATACAAGTATTCATACATACATATATACATACAAGTTTGCATGCATGTATTCATACATACATATATACTCGTACATACAAGTATTCATACATACATATATACTCGTACATACAAGTATTCATACATACATATATACTCGTACATACAAGTATTCATACATACATATATACTCGTACATACAAGTATTCATACATACATATACTGTATACATACAAGTTTGCATGCATGTATTCATACATACATATATACATACAAGTATTCATACATATATACATACAAGTATTCATACATATATACATACAAGTTTGCATGCATGTATTCATATACATATATACATACAAGTATTCATACATACATACATACAAGTATTCATACATATATACATACAAGTTTGCATGCTTACAGTATATAAAAATATACTTAGCACACCACCACTACAAAAATATATTTACTTATATAACGGTCATGAGAGAAAATACAAATAGGAAGAATTACTCCCCAAGCACGTAGGTCAAAGGTGAAGATTTCGTTTCCCTCCCAAGTTGGGTAGGATCTTTAATGTCCCAAAAACCTCCCTTACATCCCGCGACACTCCTCCATCTAACTTTTAGAGACAAACACTTGATACAGATAAACAAGGTAGGACTTTCCTTCCCTCTCTCTCTCTCTCTCTCTCTCTCTCTCTCTCTCTCTCTCTCTCTCTCTCTCTCTCTCTCTCTCTCTCTCTCTGGTAATTGTTTTACGGATTTAATTAGTGATCATTTAATCACTATTTCGACCACCTTA
Organism: Oratosquilla oratoria; assembly: GCF_046742065.1. NCBI lineage: Eukaryota > Metazoa > Arthropoda > Malacostraca > Stomatopoda > Squillidae > Oratosquilla > Oratosquilla oratoria. The sequence goes on along the minus strand of NC_134781.1, from coordinate 22,841,674 downwards.
TTTACCTCATTACGCGAACCTGGAACAGAGGGCGACAGGGGACGAGAGAGGGTGAGAAAGGGCGACAGGGGTCACAAGAGGTCAAGTGAGGGTGAGAAAGGGCGAGAGGGGTCACTAGAGGTCAAGTGAGGGTGAGAAAGGGCAAAAGGGGTCACTAGAGGTCAAGTGAGGGTGAGAAAGGGCGAGAAGGGTCACAAGAGGTCAAGTGAGGGTGAGAAAGGGCGAGAGGGGTCACTAGAGGTCAAGTGAGGGTGAGAGAGGCCAAGAGGGGTCACAAGAGGTCAAGTGAGGGTGAGAAAGGGCGAGAGGGGTTACATGAGGTCAAGTGATGGTGAGAGAGGGCGAGAGGGGTCACTAGAGGTCAAGTGAGGGTGAGGAAGGGCGAGAGCGGTCACATGAGGTCAAGTGAGGGTGAGAAAATGCGAGAGGGGCCACTAGAGGTCAAATGAGGGTGAGAAAGGACGACAAGGGTCACTAGAGGTCAAGTGAGGGTGAGAAAGGGCTAGAGGGATCACCAGAGGTCAAGTGAGGGTGAGAAAGGGCGAGAGGGGTCACTAGAGGTCAAGTGAGGGTGAGAAAGGGCGAGAGCGGTCACATGAGGTTAACTGAGGGCGAGAAAATGCGAGAGGGGTCACTAGAGGTCAAATGAGGGTGAGAAAGGGCGAGAGGGATCACCAGAGGTCAAGTGAGAGTGAGAAAGGGCGAGAGGGGTCACTAGAGGTCAAGTGAGGGTGAGAAAGGGCGAGAGGGGTCACAAGAGGTCAAGAGAGGGTGAGAAAGGGCGAGAGGGGTCACCAGAGGTCAAGAGAGGGAGAGAAAAGGCGAGACGGGTCACAAAAGGTCAAGATAGGGGAAGTCAAGGGGAAGTAGGAGAGAGGAGGGAATGAGAAAAACAATGAAAGAGAAAAAAGAGAAAGAGAGAGAAAGAGAAAGAAAGTAAGCGAGAAAGCAAGAAAGTAATAGAGAACAAAAGAGAGCTAAGGGGTGGAAGAGGCAGCGAGAGTAATTGAGAAAGAACAAGAAGCAGAGAGAGAGAGAGAGAGAGAGAGAGAGAGAGAGAGAGAGAGAGAGAGAGAGAGAGAGAGAGGAGAGAGAGGAGAGAGAGAGAGAGGAGAGAGAGAGAGAGGAGAGAGAGAGAGAGAGAGAGAGAGAGAGAGAGAGAGAGAGAGAGAGAGAGAGAGAGAGAGAGAGAGAGAGGAGTTAAAGAGAATATGAGATGAGAAAGGATGTTCATGTATCCAAGATTATACATTTGTAATAGCAATAAACTAAACAAAGAATACAGTATACACTGAAAGAAACTTAGAGCAAGCATAGGTACACATGAAATCATGAGCTAAAGTGAAATAGAAGTCTGACAAATACCTTCCATACACACACACACAATCGGTTAAGTCACTATCACTTGTTACGTGCGAGTGCAGGTTCGAGTCCTTGGCTGTACCATGTTTCAATTTCTGCATGTCGGCTTCCTCGAGTTTCTTGTTGTTGATGTCTTAGAATTAAAGTGAATTGTGGTTAATAAAATGTATATTATATACAGTATATATATATATATATATATATATATATATATATATATATATATATATATATATATATATATAATCCCAATTTTGTCCCTCTCCTCGACGACCTGGTCGACATATAAATCACGTTCCAAACACACTTTCCGATAACGAGGAATCACTTCCCCCAGAGATTCTGCGCCTTTGCGCCTTCCCAAGGAAGGATCTCCCTACTTTTTCCTTTCCTCCTTCTTCTTCTTCTCCTTCTTAAGGAAAGGACACTCGCACTCCTCCTTTATCTCCTCCTCCTCCTCCTCCTCCTCCTTCCTCTACGCCCTCGTCTCTTCGTCCTTCCTCTTCATATGAGGGGAATTCTTCCTCTCCTCCTTCATCCTCCTTCTCCTGCCTTCATAAGGCATTTAGCCCTTCTTTGCTTACTTCTTCCGTTCTCCTCCTACTCCTCCTCCTCCTCCTTAATTTCATGCTAATCCTCCTTCTTCTACTCCTCCTTATATTCATTCTAACCCTCCTTCGCCTCTTCCTCCTTATATTCATCCTAATCCCTCTTTTTCTCATCCTTATCTACATCCTAATCCCCTTCTTCTCCTCCTTACCTTCATCCTGATCCCCCTTCTTCTCCTCCTCTTCCTTATCTTCATCCTAATCCCCCTTCTTCTCCTCCTCTTCCTTATCTTCATCCTAATCCCCCTTCTTCTCCTCCTCCTTATCTACATCCTAATCCCCCTTCTTCTCCTCCTCCTCCTTATCTTCATTCCAATCCCCCTCCTCCTCCTCCTCCTCCTAATCCTAATCCTGACACCCATTCTTCTCCTTTCCTCCTTCTTGAGGAACGAAACTCCTCCTGTTCCAGGTGACCCCATCTTCTTTCCTTCCTCCTTCCAGAAAGACTTCGAGGTGCCACGAAGTGTCTGACCAGAGCACAAGACCTCTTCAATACTGGAACGTTCTTTCCATACCCTTCTTCCTCTTTAAGAGCACACGAAGGCACCAAACTCTGGACCGACGGGGGTCCCGATCGACTGGATCCTGCTTCAAGCCGAGGTTCTTCACAACTCATAACCCCTCAGCACCCGAATGGAATCGTCTGTTTTTAACCATAACATGCGCATGGAGGAGACCGCAAGAGACCGTAAGGGCTACACAAGGGAGTTCTATGTCCCTTACCACCTGTGTGTGTGTGTGTGTGTGTGTGTGTGTGTGTGTGTGTGTGTGTGTGTGTGTGTGTGCGCGCGCGTGCGCGTGTGTGTGTGAGAAAGAGAAAATGACAGATAAGCGATGGAGAAAATGATCAAGACGCACGAGCTAAGGAGAAAAGAAGTATAATGAATGAGAAATGAGAGAGAGAGAGAGAGAGAGAGAGAGAGAGAGAGAGAGAGAGAGAGAGAGAGAGAGAGAGAGAGAGAGAGAGAGAGAGAGAAGTAAATTTATATGACATCTGCGGTCCTTCTAATGACTCGTTCAAATCTGAAACGCAAGATCTTTTCGTGCCAGGTGGTACTTTTCCTTTTACTCAAGCTGCCGTCAGGCGATTTTATTCACTCCAAGACGCTCCTTATTTAACCAAAGTGCTAATGGCCGTACTTTTAAACCTTCAAACAGTTTTACCTAATGTTCTAGCTAAGTGTATTTGACTTTTTTCAGCTTATCTACAAAACTTACCAATACTTTTCGTAACTATAATGAACGAAGTTAATAGAATTCTTCTTTTTAATGGTAGAAAGGGATCGTCATGGCTGGTGAAAAGTCTTAAAAGTATGTCCCTTTAACACTGACTCCCTATATTTATTTTATTTTGACAAACCCCAGGCGAATTTCTCCAGGTCGGGGAGCACTGTCGTGATGAAGAGACCGAGACACCTGACTTCAACACGGCGAACCCCCTTCCCGTTTACCGAATTCATTGACCCGAGGGACCGTCACCAAAATGAAGGTATCGAGATCTCCATCAAACCTCTTGGATCACGTGATCTCCCTTGTATTAAGAGTCTGACTGTCGTCAGGCGATTTTATTCAAAGACAAAATGGGGTTAGGCTCCCATGAACGAGGTTTTGGGGGCCTTTGTCATCTCCTTTTTCCTCCTTTGTCTCCGGCCTTATTACCATACGATTATCATATAATATAAGGGATGATGTCACATCTCCTTTGGTGTCCTCCTTTGTTTCCAAGGGTGGGAGGGAAGGGAGGGAGGGAGAGGGAGAGGGAGGCAGAGGGAGGGAGAGGTAGGGGAGGATGGGGGAATGGTAGGGCAAGGGAATTCAACCCAGACTGTTGTTGAGAAAGAAATAGAAAATATAATTACTTTGTAGACAAATATAATAAAATGATGTCAATGTTGTTAATGTATGGGTTCTCTGTTGCTGAATAAAAACGCCGAAATGATAAATTCCAAGGAAGCGGGTGAGGTAAGATGAGCTTAATATCTTATTTCTGGGACTTTACTCCCGAAACTGAATAAAATCGTCAATAGAATTTAGCCAGAAGAGTTTTTCAAGCGTGTTTCCGTGCTAATGGCGTAATCGGATCCGTACATGCCTCGCATTTGATTATTTTCACACACACACACACACACACACACACACACACACACACACACACACACACACACACACACACATATATATATATATATATATATATATATATATATATATATGTATGTATGTATGTACAACACCGAATGGGTCCCAATGAATAGATACATTTTTATCAACCAAAATGCACTTTAATCCTAAGCCATCAACATCGGGAGACCCGTATAAAGTGCATTGTGGTTGATTATATATATATATATATATATATATATATAGTGTGTATGTGTGATGGTAGATATTATAAACGAGCCTATGACAGAGGACATACAAAAATATATAAAATAAAATAAAATAAATCAGATAAAAATGAATAAAACGTTGTAGTAGATTCTATGTATCTGTGAGAAAGCTATTTCATTATAGATTACAGGCTTTTGTATTAAATATATATATAATCACACGGTTTTATATCATATATCCAGATTTAGGGGCAATTTATCCCAGCCAATGCTTGATGTGTCCACGGATCATCCTGCCATTTCTTTTCATTCCTGGACTTATGTGGACCAAAATATTACGACAAAGGACAATGATAATGAATGCGACCTACTTTTCATTCCAAAACAAGGTTGGATATGGAAAAATAAATAGGAACATAGATATACAAAATGAACAAATAATGGTAACTATAAAAAGACAATAAATGCATCAATAGTGATAATAATGATAATATCAATAGTAATAACAAGCAAACAAAAATGAACATATGAACAATTAAAATAATACAAAAAGGTCTCCTTTATATTTAAAATGAAAATTTATGTTGTATTTGCTATTTCGAAAAAAAATTATAATAAAAATCGTGGTGATGTACGAGTATGTTTTCGCAAGACATTGGAAAACCATGCCATCACCCGAAAATATAAAATAAAACAAAAGATAGAATAGGGCAAAGAAAAATAAATCTAAAAAAACAAAACAATAAACAACACAAACACAAGAAACTGTAAGATTATATAACCACAAGAAATTAGAAAATAAAATAAGATAAATAAACAGAAAATAAGAAATGGGAAAAGTCTTGTTGAGCTCTTGTCTAAGTACGCCTTTGTTAGCAAGAACATTTGCTGCACCAGTCCAGACCTATTGAGACTCGTGCCTTTCCATCTGGTCTCCGAGTTTCTAAGAACTCTTAGCCAAGAATATATGACTCCCACAGCAAACTCAGCATGGAAGGTCAGGACTCTACGTCAGAAAGCGCTGAGTAGCCTCGCCCGAAACAGTCACCTTTACCCTACGTGTTCTTTGGGGTTAGCAGTCCATGCTGGATATCGGAGAGCGAGACTCGAACCCACAACTAAATGAATGCGGGACAAGTACCCTTGCCTCACACCGCTCCCTTCACCAGGCGTTCTTATTCAGCAACGAAGAACCCATATGACGCTCAGTCTATGTAAACCTTTATCAACCTCTTCCTAAAATTTTATTCGTCTTTGTAAACCTCTATCAACCTCCTCCTAAAATTTTATTCGTCTTTGTAAACCTCTATCAACCTCCTCCTAAAATTTTATTCGTCTTTGTAAACCTCTATCAACCTCCTAAAATTTTATTCGTCTTTGTAAACCTCTATCAACCTCCTCCTAAAATGTTATTCGTCTTTGTAAACCTCTATCAACCTCCTCCTAAAATTTTATTCGTCTTTGTAAACCTCTATCTACCTCATCCTAAATTTTTATTCATCTTTGTAAACCTCTATCAACCTCCTCCTAAAATTTCATTCGTCTTTGTTAACCTCTATCAACCTCCTCCTAAAATTTTATTCGTCTTTGTAAACCTCTATGAACCTCCTCAAATTTCATTCGTCTTTGTAAACCTCTATCAACCTCATCCTAAATTTTTATTCGTCTATGTAAACCTCTATCAACCTCCTCCTAAAATGTTATTCGTCTTTCCCTTATGCCGCTCTGTCATGTAAACCTCTATCAACCTCATCCTAAAATTCTATTCGTCTATGTAAGCCTCTATCAACCTCCTAAATATTTATTCGTCTTTCCCATATGACGCTCAGTCTATGTAAACCTCTATCAACCTCCTCCTAAAATTTTATTCTTTATTTTATTGATCAACGGGTAGTTTTAATCAGTTGATGAAATATTCAAACGCCGCTAGGGTCAAGGGTGATGCAGGCAAGGTCATTATATTAAGACTGAAAGGTCAATAATGGTTTTAGATTAGACAAATTTAGGTTTAAGAAGGAAATAGGTAACAATTGGTTTACCAATAGAATTGTTGACGAATGGAACAGACTTAGTAACCATGTCGAGCTGAAACAACTGGTTATTCTAAGAGAGGATTATACGGCTTTATGGATTGGGATGAAAAGTAGTTAGGGACATGGAACTGCCCTATGGGGGGAGGGGGAGGGAGGGAGGGAGGGGGGGAGAGTTGGTCTGCCTACTATGGCCCAAACATTCCCTCTCCAACTGGCAGATGACGTCACGTGGAGACGCAGGCCAATCAACGGGTTCTAATCTTTCTGGTGCGTATTCACCTTGGTCTTTGGATCACGTGTTGGACTCGTGATCGACTATTTCCCTCCCGGAAGAGAGCTCAGAGCTCGTATGAACGATCTATAGGTAATGCTATGACCTCACACACACCCAACTCCCCGCTCACGAGAGTCAGAGTAACGACCCGAAGCGCAGCGATACCGAAATAATTTCGGCCCTGGGCAGGATTCGAACCAAGTATTGCGAGCACCACCGTGCTGGCAGTCCTGCGCTCTACCAACCGCGCCACCGAGTCGTGTGTGTGGGATGATGGGGTCATTGACATGCAAGGACCAATAAGAGGTCCTCCCTTCCTCCAGATGACGTCAGGAATTCTCCACATAAGATCAATGCCTCATCACTTTATTGCCTTTCCCCTGTGACCGCGTCAGCGCATAATCTGCCAACCGAAGACTCCGCATCTCGCTCTCTATAAACATCAAGATTTCAGAAACGTTTCTTCATGAATTCTGAAGTGGCGTTCAATTAACCAACACGTCACAAGAGCTCGCGTGACGTAATGGACGGAGATGGGTTTCCTTTGTCGAGATTTGTTTGATTTATTTTTTCTTTTATTTATTTTTTCGTTTTTTTTTTTTATATATATATGGGGGAGGGTTAGGCTAAACCACAGTCTTAGCACATTCACAAATCCAACACGGAGATGCTCTTGATTAATATTATTCTGGCTGGTACCAGGCGACTTTATTCACCCAGTACAAGGGTCCCACAGGAACCAGATCCCATTCTCGTTCGAGTTTTCTCCTCAAATGAATTAAATCCTTTTGTGTCTTTCAAGAGTATCAACGAAGCGAAGACGAGGAAAACACAAGACGACAGTTCCAGATGAAATCGACTGATATTCCATATGCTGCAGCAATGGAACACACACACACACACACACGCACACACCCAATGGAAAACACACATACACACACACACACAATGGAAAACATACACACACACACACACACAAACACACGTACGCACACACACACAATGGAAAACACACACACACACACACACACACACACACAATGGAAAACATACACACACAATGGAAAACACACACACACACACACACACACACAATGGAAAACATACACACACAATGGAAAACACACACACACACACACACACACACACACACACACACACACACACACACACACACACACACACTTGGTGGCGCAGTTGGTAGAGTCCCTGACTGTCACTACGGCGGTCCAGGTTCGAATCCTGCCCAAGGCAGAAATAATTTCAGTATCGCTGCACTTCGAGTTGTTACTCCAACTTTCGTGAGCGGGGAATTGGGTGTATGTGTGCGTGCAAGGTCACAACATTACCCATAGAACGATCATACGAGCTTTGAGCTCTCTTCCAGGAGGTTGATAACTGTTGATCACGAGTCCAACACGTGACCCAAAGACCAATGTGAATACACACCCACACCCACACCCACACGTACACACACACACACACGTACACACACACACACACACACGCACACACACACACACACACACACACGTGCACACAATATATATATATATATATATGTACAGGTATGTCCCCCTGAGACGGAAGCCTTTTACTGAGCAGAGTTGGCACTCCACTTGATCTTCCAGTCCTCCTGATGCACAAAAGAATAAAATACACACCAAAAGGATTTGTGGGGCACAGACTATAAAGCGCCGCTGGTTCTTTCAGCTAAACATTGTAGAAGAAATCCACGAGGACAAGGAAGGGGGGAGAGGGGGAGGGGGGAGGAGGAGGGAGAGCAAGAGGGAGAGTTAAGGGGGGCAGAGGGCGTAAGGGGGAAGTGAGATGGGAAGAGAAAATAAGGGGTAGGAGAGAGGGAGAGATAGAGGGGGAGAGATAGAGAGGGAGGGAGGGAGGGAGGTAGGGAGGGAGGGAAGGAGAGAGAGAGAAAGGGAGAGAAAGATAAAGAGAAAGACAGAGAGATAGAGAGAGAGGAAGAGAGAGAGAGAGAGATATGGAGAGAGAGGAAGAGAGACCGAGAGTGAAAGAGGAACAAAAAGTAAGAGAAGAAAGAGAAGAGTGAAAAGAGAGGAGAGAAAGAGAGAGAGAGAGAAAGAGAAGACTATCAAGAAAAGAGAAGAGAGAAGATAGATGAGAGAAGGGATTTCCTTCCCATCAGGACTCCTCCCACCCAAAACAAACAAGTAAATAAATAAAAGAAATATTCCCTTCCCCCTCCCCCTCTCCCCCCTCCCCCGCCTTTGACTTGTGCTTCCTTTTGTCTTCGGTAATTGTCTTCTCTTGTATCGGCAACAACCGGTGTTCGTAAATTCACGAAGCCGAGTTTACTTAAGGTTCTTGAATACTCCTGCATGCATTAATTCACCATGAAAGATGAGTAGAGGGGAGGGAGGGAGGGGGAGAGGGGGGGAGGGGGAGGGAGAGATAGAGAGCAAGAGAGCAAGGGAGGGAGGGAGGGATGGAGGGAGGAAGGAAGGGAGATATAGAGAGAAAGAGAGCGAGGGGGGAGGGAGGGAGAGAGGGTGGCAAAGAGATAGAGAGAGGCAGAGAGAGGTTGAGAGAGAGAAGCAGAGATGCATATATTATATATATATATATATATATATATATATATAGAGAGAGAGAGAGAGAGAGAGAGAGAGAGAGAGAGAGAGAGAGAGAGAGAGAGAGAGAGAGAGAGAGAGAGAGAGAGAGCGAGAGACAGAGAGAAAGAGAGAAAAGCAGAGAGGGAGGGACAGAGACAGAGACAGAGAGAGAGACAAAGAGAGAGTTACGGTCCTACTTGCATTAATTCTCTTTAAGAGAAGAATGAAATTAAAGAGAGAGAGAGAGAGAGAGAGAGAGAGAGAGAGAGAGAGAGAGAGAGAGAGAGAGAGAGAGAGAGAGAGAGAGAGAGAGAGAGAGAGAGAGAGAGAGAGAGGGAGAGAGTTAGCAAGTTAGAGAATTAGTTAGAATTCTCAGTAATTCTATAAGGGGTTTAACGTGCCTAGCCTAATCCAGTTAGGACGTTTTAAGCCCGTTCCCCTGTGATCTAGGACGTTTGCTTTCTTCAATATCAAATCTAGTATTTATTCCTAGAACAGTATGTATTTGCTAAATCCTTAGAAAAGGTTATTACTCTTTCAATACAGACACGCACATTTTTTCTAGATATCTCCTCTACATGACGTCAGTCGATTCTATTTATCTAGGGAATCTAGAATGATTTAAAAAAACCCGTTTAGGATTAAATTAGTCCCCCTGAAATTAATCAAATCGCCCGGCGGTAGTCAAGAGGGAAATCACGCGTCTCCGTGTTGATGAGGTCGGAGGTTCTTCGGAGAGTTAAAGAGGGAGAGAAATCGTACCCTTTAGTCGTATTTTTAAACATTATTCAATCATGTTGAAGGAGAGGAAAGGGAGGAGGGGAGGAGGGGAGGGGAGGAGGGGAGGGGTGGGGAGGGAGGAGGGAAAGGAAGGAGAGGGAGGGAGGAGAGGAGAGAGGGAGGAGGGGAGGAAGGAGGGGAAGGAAGAGAGGGAGGAAGGGAGGGGAGGGGAAGGAAGGGAGGGTGAAAGGAAGGGGAGGGAGGGAGGAGAGGAGAGATGGAGGAGGGGAGGGAGGAGGGGAAGGAAGGGAGGGAGGAAGGGAGGGGAGGGGAAGGAAGGGAGGGTGAAAGGGAGGGAGGACAGGGGAGAGAGGAGGGAAAGGATGGAGGAGGGGAAGAGAGGAGAGGGGGGGTAGGAGGGGAGGAGGGGAGGGTAGCAGGGACGGGGAGGGAGGGAGGAGGGGAGGGGAGGGGAGAGAGGGA
>NC_134781.1:22818773-22826273 GCF_046742065.1 Oratosquilla oratoria | reverse complement strand
TAAGATCATAGGAATGGGGGAGATTACAAGAGACCATAAGGCCTAAACTAGGCAGTTCCATGTCCATTACCATACCCACCCACACATTATATATATATATATATATATATATATAAACCACTATAGATATTAAACAGATAATACAATATCAATACATCTTCATCCATCAATGCTCCTCCGCCATTTCCATGGATGCAGTAATCCCATTTCCGTGATACAAGTTAAAGAGAGAGAGAGAGAGAGAGAGAGAGAGAGAGAGAGAGAGAGAGAGAGAGAGAGAGAGAGAGAGAGAGAGAGAGAGAGAGAGAGAGAAAGAGAGAGAGCAGATAATAAAATAAAAATGAGGAGACAAGAGGGATAGGAGGATAATATCCGTATTTTAAAGAGAGAGAGAGAAAGAGAGCAGATAATAAAATAAAAAAAGAGGGGAAAAGAGGGGTAGGAGGATAATACCCGTATTTCCTTTCTTCTCAACAAGCAATACAACTCTCCTTCTTCCCCTCTTCTCCCCTCTCCTCTAATCCCTGGCCTTCCCCTCAGTATCCAATATACCACCCGAAGGAAGCTCTCTCGACCCAGGCATTGCGTCAGAGATGACGTAATTTTTCCTTACAGGGAAAAAAAAATATGACGTCATGGAGGAAATGACGCCACGGGATGACGTAATAAAGACGTCATTAGGATTTAATAGTAACGTCGTAATATTAACGTTAATGGATTTTTTTTTCTCAAAGAGGAAAAGAATATCGGCTTATGAAGATGTCTTTTTTTTTCTTTCTTTTTTTACAAAGAAGTAAAAATGAAAAATTTGACAATATTTTTTGACGTCCGTCTATTGGAACTGGAGACGCAGTGAGCAAACGTTGTTTTTTTCTATTCCCATTTCTGCAGCATTATACGTACACACACACACACACGTACATAAACACACACACACACACGCACACATACATACACAAACACACACACACAAACACACACACACACACACACACACACACTCACACACGACACGATGGCGCAGTGGTAAAGTTCCCGGCCGCCACTACGGCGGTCCGGGTTCGAATCCCGCCCAGGGCCGAAATAATTTCAGTAACGCTGCGCTGCGAGTCGTTACTCCAACTCTCGTGGGCGGGGAGTTGTGTGTGTGTGCCTGCAATGTCACAGGATTACCCATAGATCGGTCATATATGAGCTCTGAGCGCTCTTCTGGAAGGGAAATAGCTGTCGATCACGAGTCCAACACGTGGTCCAAGACCATGGTGAATCACACACATAGACACACACACACACACACAAACACACACACACAGGAGTATGCACAAATGCACATGTTAATGCATATAAACAATAATTCACTTACTGTAATGTCAATTTATAATAATTTTCATTGAATACATTTTCTGAAATATATTTTTCTTTCTTCTTCCTATTCTTCTTCTTCCTATTCCTCTCGTCTTCTCTTCTTTGTTTTCTTCTTCCTATTACGCCTATTACGCTTATTTTTCCCCATTAATTAATCTTTTACTTTATATGCATATATATATATATATATTTTTTTTCTCACTGCATCTCCTTATCTTCCTTCTCCTCCTCATTTTCCCCTTCTCCTCCTCATTTTTTCCCTTCTCCTCATCTTTCCCCTTCTCCTCCTTATTTCCTCCTCCTCATCTTTCCCCTTCTCCTCATCTTTCCCCTTTTTCTCCTTATCTTCTTCCTCCTCCTCATCTTCCCCTTCTCCTCCTCCTCATCTTCCCCCTTCTCATCTTTTCCCTTCTCCTCCTCATCTTCCCCCTCCTCCTCTTCTTTCCCCTTCTCCTCCTCCTTATCTTTCCCCTCCTCCTCCTCCTCCTCCTTCCCTTTCTACATTAGCTATCTCTCCCCTTTTCTCTCTCTCTCTCTCTTTACATTTTTTCTTCTATATCTTTCCACATTTTCCTTCCTGATACCCATTTCCTCCTCTCCTCCTCCTCCTCTCCTCCTCCTCCTCTTCCTCCCGCCTTTTCTTCTTTATTTTCTTTCTTGTTATCATTCCATCGCTTTACTCTCTATCCGTTTTCGTCCTCCAATTCTCATTCATTCTCGTTCATCATTTCTCTCTCTTTTTCCTTCTCCTCTCTTCCCCTCAGACTGTCTTCTCACTCTTCCTTCCCCCCCAAAGAGAGGAAAAAATTCCCATTATTGTCCTCATCTTCAATCTCGCGCGCTCTCCTCCCCTCCTCCTCCTCCTCCCCTCCTCTTCCTCCTTTCATTTTTCTTTTTAACATTTGACCCCACTTCTCCGTTTCGTAGTTCTTCTTTATCCTCTTCCTTCTTCGTCTTTGACTTAATTTTTCCTACTTTATCTCTCTTTTATTTTTATTTATGTTTTTTTTTTTTTTTTGCTTTGATTTTTTGAGCTCTCTCAACTGCCAGTTTCTTCTTCTTTTGTTTTTCTTGTCGTTCTCATTGTACTCAAATTTTCTTTTTTTAATTTCGATTTCTTATTTTCATTTCATCCCCCCCCCCCATTCTCTTTTCACTCGTATTCTTTGTTTGCAAAGTACAGCGTGGGCCACAAGTCAAGGAGGGTTTGCAAGTTGTGATCGCTTGTTCATTACCTTAGGCTCGGTATATATACAGTATATATATGTATATATATATGTATATATATATATATGTATATATATATATACATATATATATATATATATATATATATACATATATGTATATATGTATATATACATACATATGTATATATATATATACATATATATATATATATTCTCTCTTATTTATATATATATATATTTTTATTATTATTATTATTATTATTATTATTATTTTTTTTTTTGCTTGAAACCACGAAAAAATCAAAGAACGGAATACTGAACGTTTTCGTCTATTTAAGACATTTTCAAAGTACATAGTATCACAACAAAGTACAGCTTAAATACAATAGTGTAGAGAACAGAAGAGTATGGTTCCATCAAGACGGGGACAACAGTTCCTCATACCTCAAGAGGGACAGCACATACTGAGGGGAAAGTGTCCACATTGGATTAAAATCCCCTCAGTGACTTTTGCTCCACCCTGTACTCGGGACTATCTATTCTGTGTCTTTCTTTCTCTTACAAAGGATTACGAAAGCGGAGCATGCCGACAGGAGACCCCTTGGTCCATATCTAGGCCGGATTCGAAAAAAAATCATAATAATAAATAAATAAATAAAAACTATAATAATGTAAATAATAAATATAAAACATAAATAAACGCATAGGTATAGTTAAATAATAAACAAATAGGTAAATAGTAAATGATAATAAATTGACATATAACTAATAATAAATGAGAATCAAGCAAATAATAATAAACAGACAAATGGTAACAAAACAAATAAACAAATGATATAAAATAAATGATAGTCATTACAGCATCTTGCTTAGGTATTTATCTAAATGATTCTTAAAGCTTCGAACTGAACTACATTGCACTGCCTCTGCAGGAAGTTTATTCCATTCATTAACTACACGATTGACGAAGTTGTTTCTACCCACTTCAAAATCAAATCTATTTCCAGACAGTTTGAGAATCATTGTTTCTAGTCTGATTCTCATTCAGTGTGAAATTTTTGTCACTTTTGAAGTTGTCAATTCCCTTTAAAATCTTAAAAACCTGTATCAAGTCACCTCAGTCTACGCTTTTTTAAGGGAAACAGATTCATATGTTTTAGTCATGTCTCTCCTTTATTATCTCTTCCTCCTCTTCCTCTTCTTCCTCTTTCTATTTTCCTTTCTCCTCGTACACCACCTACGTTTTCCGTGTTGTACGGACTTAAGTAACACCTCTACGGACCAGAGGTACGTAGCATTCTTTTACAACTGGAGAGCCCACCTAAATCACCTCTTCGATGCAACATTATCCCGAAGGATAGAAGCGCTGGACCGAACACACCTCCTCCTCTTCTCCCTCCTCCTCTTGATCCTTCTCCCCTCTCTCCCCCATCCCCGTCCTCTTCCAAATCATCTCGTCTCTCCTCCTCCTCCTCCTCCTCCTCTTCTTCTTCCTCCTTCCCCTCCCCGTCCATTCCAATAACTTGCCAACTGAGCCGCCTTCCCCTCTTTGTTTTCATACCGCCTATGAGCGAGTATGCCTCCGTGTCTGACTCTCCCTATTGCCCTGCACGTGCGTGTATGTGTGTGTGTGTGTGTGTGAGTGTGTGTGTGTGTATGTGTGTGTGTGTATGTGTGTGAGTTTGGTTGTGTGTGTGTATGTGTGTGATCGTGTGTGTGTATGTATGTGTGTGTGTGTGTGTGTGTGTGTGTGTGTGTGTGTGTGTGTGTGTGTGTGTGTGTGTGTGTGTGTGTGTGCGATCGTGTGTGTGTGTGTGTGTGTGTGTGTGTGTGTGTGTGTGTGTGTGTGTGTGTGTGTGTGTGTGTGTGTGTGTGTGTGTGTGTGTGTGTGTGTGTGCGATCGTGTGTGTGTGTGTGTGTGTGTGTGTGTGTGTGTGTGTGTGTGTGTGTGTGTGTTTGTGTGTGTGTGTGTGTGTGTGTGTGTGTGTGTGTGTGTGTGTGTGTGTGTGTGTGTGTGTGTATGTCTGTGTAATTGAGTGTGAATGTGCGTACATATGCGTGTGTGTGCGCATGCGTGCTCTTGCGTATAAATAAATGAAAAATAAATAGATATTTGCACAAGCTCGTGCGTCTTTATACACGTCTCTCTCACAATCCTTTTTTTTTTTTTTTTTTCTTGCACAGTCCGGCAATATTAACTTGCAGATCAAACCTCCACGTGCTCTGGAGCAATTTTTTTGAAGAACACAACTACGCTTTTGAAAACGAATTTGGCATTTTATTTTATTTTTTTTTATTTTTTTATTATTTTTTTTTTGGGGGGGGGGATGGTCGTAACTCAAAACACAAGTTCCAAACACTTTGGCATTTCCGGACGAATCCGTGGGCGTTAGGAATAGATCTCAGGTCACGGCAGCCACCTACAGTAAACAATATATAAATGTCAATCATTGACCTAGTTTCCTACATTGATCTTTATAACTTTATTTATACATATCTGTACAATTTTATCTCATTTTATTTTGGTCCGCTGTATTTTTGATCGTGGATACCGTGTCAAACTCACGGTCAGGTGGTCGTGAGTTCGATTCCCAATAGCCCTGGCTGGGTGGGGAGGCGACCCAAACATCGGCCAAAAAAATCAAACGTTTTCCACTTCCCACTTCCTGGTAGAGGAATGGTGAATGAGTTGCACATATTTGTATATTTTTTTGTCGATATATCTATAAAAATATATTCTAATCTTGTATTTTTGTTCGTTCATATTTAATGCAGTTTTGTTTTATTTCAATTAATTTACTTGCTTATTTATCTGATCGTATTTGGTGATTTATGTAATATAATGAATTTAAGATTGCTTACTGTAACTGCGTTTATCTTACCATTTAAACATTCACACAGTTTTATTTTACTTAACTGCTCTTGTTTGTCTGTATTTGTTAACTTATGTAATTATATCATTTTAATAATTTCAGCTTATCTACTCCACCTGTGTTTACACGTTCATATTAGTCATTTTTTCATACGACTTCGTGATGGACCTTAAGCCCTCTTCATACTAGCGGTTCGAACCACTCCGGTTTCGACCACTGAAGTTCAATTACAGTGTAAGTCAATGGAGGCGTTCACACGCGACCGCGCGGTTTTTCCAAGACTATGCGGTACCGCCTCGGTTTACACGTAATTCAGACCGTTAGTATGAAGACGGCCTTATTCGGCTTTAAGTAATTGTCATTGGCCAGGGCTACCTGTGCACAGAGGGCAAAGGTTGCAGTTTAGCTTGCGAAGAAAAGTCTTCTGACCTAAGTTGACCTTTTGAGACGATTTTTTATATTTATTTTTATTTTATTTTTATTTTATTTATTATTATTTATCTTATTTATTTATCATTTATCTATTCTATTTATTATTATTTATTTCATTTATTTATTCATTATTTATCTACTTTATTTATTATTATCTATATTATTTATCCTTATTTATTCTTATTCTATTTTATTTTACTTCTATTTCATTTATTATTATCTATTTTATTTGTTTATTACTGTTTATACTATCTATTGTTATGATTTATTTTATTTATTATTATTTCTTTATTTCAATTTATTTTTATTTTATTCAATTAAAGGTAAACTTCTACGAAGGAAAATAGATTAAGAAATGTCACCTCAAGACATCCTTTAATTTCTAGAAACAGAATACCTCCTAGGTCCTATTCTGGCTACCGTTCTCAAGAAATCTTCATTTTAGAAATACCTAGAATACTAGTAACTTGAAACACTTTCAACTGAATATATGCCTCCAGCCTCTGAAATTCTGTAGTCGTAAGGGATATATATTCTTATTATTTTCTGGCTGCCGCCAGCCAATTTTATTAAGCTGGGGGGGGGATCTATTAGTGTTTAAGTGTTATCACCTAATAGAAAAAAAATCCTAGCAAAAGGCAAAACTAGAGACTAATAGAATCGTTTGGCTAGAAATATATGAAACCGAGCAAAATAAATAAATAAATAAATAAAAAATAAAATAAATAAAATCTATATTTTCAAATCAACTTTAGCTAAACAATGTGCGTCGTTTTCTAGCACCGTTCTCAGCACTTTGCTTCTTACATTTGTCAGTACAATTCGATTTAGATGGTTACGCTGTGATCATAAAATTGATGAACGAATGAGTAATGAACAAATAAATGAAAAAATATATAGATCAATGAGAAGTAAGGTTTGGTTTCTTTTCTCTTCTTAGTTCTGTGTGTGTGTGTGTGTGTGTGTGTGTGTGTGTGTGTGTGTGTGTGTGTGTGTGTGTGTGTGTGTGTGTGTGTGTGAGATTCACCATGGTCTTGGATCACGTGTTGGACTCGTGATCGGCGGCTATTTACCTCTCGGAAGAGAGCTCAGAGCTCATATATGACCGACCTATGGGTAATGCTGAGACCTTACACGCACGCACACACACACACACACACATACCCAACACCCCGCCCACGAGAGTTGGAGTAACGACTTGCAACGCAGCGATACTGAAATTATTTCAGCCCTGGGCAATATTCGAACCCGGACCGCTGTGTGTGTGTGTGTGTGTGTGTGTGTGTGTGTGTGTGTGTGTGTGTGTGTGTGTGTGTGTGTGTGTGTGTGTGATTCACCATGGTCTTGGATCACGTATATATACGTGTATATCCAAGCACCCATTGAGCTATACGAAATTCATTTCGAAAAAAAACCCACTAAAACGAATATCGAGAAAGTCTTCAAATAATAAAAATCACACAAAAGAAACAACGAAAGAGACATTACTGAAACGAAACAATATGAAAAATCCAAAGGAAAAACGTGGCCTTCCCAGATGTTATCATTCACTCGGAATCCGAGGTATTCGGGATACACGAAGACTTGATTCTCCAGCTATACATCAAAGCAGGGGTCGAGCCACCACGCTCAGTTTCATT
>NC_134781.1:22801273-22811273 GCF_046742065.1 Oratosquilla oratoria | reverse complement strand
TCTATCATTATCATATTTTTTGCATCCGACCTAGTTATGGACCAAAAGGTCTACTGTCGGCATGCTCCGCCTTTGCAGAATCGCTGCTACAGCGGTCCGAGTTCGAATCCTACACAAGGCTGAAATAATTTCAGTATCGCTGCGCTGCGAGTCGTTATTTCAACTCTCGTGAGCGGGGAGTTGGGGGCGTGTGTAGGTGTAAGGTCACAGCATTACCCATATATATATACACGTATATATATATATATATAAAAATAAACAAAATAAGATCAAGTATGATAGAATTAAAGTAAAATAAAATTAAAATAAGATCAAGTATGATAGAATTAAAGTAAAATAAAATAAAGTTAAAATAAAATGACCAAGTAGATAAACCAATAGTTAAATAAACTAGTTAAATACATAAACAGATGAACAAGCAGATAAACACGTATATAACTGAAATAAACACGGAAAGCTCACACACAAAAAATAAATTAATACTACAAGCTTTGTACCTCTATATATAAATATCCTTTTGCACCACCCCCATCCGTTTTTTTTCCAACAGTCACAACTTCTAAGCCTATTTCCCTTAAAACGAACATCACAACACTAGTACTACCTTGTGTGAATGCACGACTGCAAATGTTTCTAAACGACCCCATTCATTTAAATCTACAAATTAACATTTCACTTCAACTTTTCATTTTCCTACATATGTATATAATTATTCTACAAAACTGGGACATAGAAGTCTAAGTTTCATTCATCAAATTGTTGCTACAGTCGAGTAGGTGGACAGACTTGTTTGTCCAACAGATGGGAACACTTTCAACTGTGAACATAAGAACTTAAGAACATAAGGAGACTGCTAGGCAGTTCCATGTCCATCACCACCTGTCATCCCCATCCATAAAGTTGTCTAACCGTTTCGTAAAACAACTGATAGTTTCAGCGCTCACTAAATGGTTACTAAGTCTATTCCATTCGTTGACCACCCTATTAGTAAAACAATTATTCCTATTTCCTTCTTAAATCTAAATTTGTCCAATTTAGTAAATCCATTACTGCAAGTCCTGCCCTGTTGTCTTAATATGATGACCTTGTTGACCTGTGAGCCTAGTTTCGAGTCCGTCAATTACTGGTGATTGCTACTTGTCCTAGCATTCCTAGTACATAGGGCAAAGGTGATAAATTCGGTCTCTCAATAGCTTCCTCCCTCTTCTCTTTAATTATCTCTATTTTTCAGACATTTTTCTCACTGCCTCCTCTTCTCTTCCCTTTCCTCACATGCCTCGCTAACAGCTTACCTACTTTCATACGTATTCTTCTATCCAAAAATTCCTCCTTTCTTCTTCTTCTTCTCTCTCTCTCTCTCTCTCTTTCTATTTTTACTAAACCACGAAAAAGAAAAAAAAAAGATAAAAAAAATCAGCAAGACCTTTAATTTCCTTCATGAACCTATTCAGGACTCACATGTCTTTATAAAAAAAAACATCCCTTGGTTAACTTAATAAGCCTCTTACCAAGTCTCACAAGAGGTCACTTAAGACGTCTGTCACCAAGTCTGTCAAGAAGCCTTAAGATTGTTTTAATAAATTCTATGAAAATATTCTTAAGAGGTCTCTCTCTGTCATGGAGTCTCTCAAAAGACTTTCGAGATGTGTTACAGAAAATCTCGAGATTCACAGGATATTGACATGAAGTTCTTCAAAGAATTTCACACGAAGAATAGAGAATTATCCCAAGATGTTTTCTAAGAAGAGAGAGAGAGAGAGAGGAAGAGAGTTTGTGTGTGTGTGTGTGTGTGTGTGTGTGTGTGTGTGTGTGTGTGTGTGTGTGTGTGTGTGTGTGTGTGTGTGTGTGTGTGTGTGTGTGTGTGTGTGCCTGTGTGTGTATATGTTTGTAGTGTATGTGTGTATATTAGGGAGAACAATGACGTCGGCGGTGAATTTGGTGACGTAATAACACGAAGTCAGTCTCTCTCTCAGTCTCAGTCTCAGTCTCAGTCTCAGTCTCAGTCTCTCTCTCTCTCTCTCTCTCTCTCTCTCTCTCTCTCTCTCTCTCTCTCTCTCTCTCTCTCTCTCCGGACGATACCTAATAGCCTCGAACTTCCGGAAACTCACTGACATGTTGGTCCTCGAGTGTAGGGCCGGTCGTCCTCAAGCAGGTCGACCATGACCTCGATGACCCGAGTCTCAAAGAGACAGTCCCTCTTCTCTCGGGAAGATATCACTTGTGTGTGTCGATTTTGACCCACGGAGATTGTTGGACAGGTGACAATAAGTAAATAATGAAATTATAAATAATAATATAGTAAATGAATGATTTAGATAAAACGATGAATAGACAAGTTTCTTTTGACATCCACCCCGTAGTACAGTTGGTAGCGCCATAGTATTATAGTGTAATATCACACGGTTTGGGGGTTCGAATCCCGTAAACAGAGCTATTCAGTCATAAATGAATAAACAAATAGATAAATGAATTAATAAACAGATACAAGGCCCTAATGTAATCCGGAGCAATATAATGCAGTTGTAGTTTTGAAAACAATTTATATTTATTTCTAAGTGGTCATTTAACATAATTTTGTAGATTTTTTCCACCCGACCTCTTTATGGAACAAAAGGTCTCCTGTTGGCATGTTTTGTAGTTGAAGGCTATTACAGTTCGGCAATCCAGTGAATACAGTAACTGTTAAAGCATATGTTACCAGTATAACAACTAAATCTACTATCATAGCCACCCTTACCACATCTATCACCACCACTAACATTATTACTATCACTACCACTTCTACCACCAATGCCACCACTACCACCACCACTGTCACCAATACTACCACCACTTTCACCAATACCAACACCAATACCCCATTATCACTACCACTGTCACCACCACCATCAACATCACCACCAACCTTATCACAACTACCACCACCACCTACACCATTATCACCACCATTACCACCACCACCACCACCACCACCACCAATAATAAGTCTCTTCTGTATTCCCACCTTTCTACGTTCTTTATTCTTCCTTTTTCTAATCATGACTGTTTACAATCCCCTCTTCTCTCTCTCTTTCTTTCCTTTCCCTTTCTTCGTTTCTCTTCCCCTCTTCTCAGCATCGCATCAACACCTTCCCCTCTATGTAGGTAAACACACGATACATACACACGGGCAAGAAATATCCTTCCACAAGAGTAAACATATAAATCATTTAATCATAATTATTTCCTCACGGCGTGGGCTCATTATGTGGTTAAATATTTTACGAAGAAATTGAATCGGAAGATTCCTAAAGCAAATACTCATTGGGACCAGGGCATCAGCCTTGCAGAGCAATATCCTGTGCAAATACTGAATATGTGTATTCCTATTTGGAGAAAGGGTGAATATAGACTTTACATACGCATTTGACTGTGTGTGTGCGCGCGAGGTCATACGTCGACCTAGCTTCCGATGGGGAGTAATAAGATATTTAGTGTAAATATTGACGATATGATTATAATCGAATACACGAAAACTTGTACATACATGCGTGTATACGCGAACACTGGCATAGATACACACATGTATACAAACACACACACACACAAAAACACACGTGTGTACATACAATACGCACACAGTCAACTTGAAAGTATACAAGCAAGTACACATGTACACTCACCAACATTATTCTTGCATAACTTACCACCATATTCTTGGATCACGTGCTGGACTCGTGATCGACACTCCTATGGGCAATGTCGTGACTTTACACACGTGACCCGCCCTCTTGTTCAAGGGGGACATTAACGATTTGCTACATTCATGAAGTTTACAATCCCTGATCGGTACTCAATCTCGAGCCCATGCGTATGAGTGTGTGTGTGTGTGTGTGTGTGTGTGTGTGTGTGTGTGTGTGTGTGTGTGTGTGTGTGTGTGTGTGTGTGTGTGTGTGTGTACGTGTGTGCATGCGTCCATGTGTGTAATGATAAATGAATCGAATTCAATAAATGAAGAAATGTATAAATGGTTTATAGTTTAACGTCACAAACGCCCCCCCCCCTATCGGGAGGCTAGGACGGTACCCCTTACAGAGGACTTTGCAGCGTAGAATTTAATGAGCCATGCCCTTGGTTCAACTTCGCCGGTAGCGGGATTCGAACCACCATCCCCTCGACCTTCGCTGCAAGTAACGACGCCCTAACCCGCTCATCCAGCGAGCTCTCAAATATATATATATATATATATATATATATATATATATATATATATATATACATATATATATATATATATGTATATATATATATATATATATATATATATATATATATTATATATATACACAACCAAACAAAATTAAATGAAATAGAATAAAATTTAAAATCGAATAAGACCTAAGATTCTTGTGCTTCCAACTTGTTAATGTCTTCATACCTTGACAAGTGCGGTGACCTTCACCGATTATATTCTGGCGATCACCAGACAGAGATGAGGATCACATCTTGGCATTAAACTCGAACCTATTCTTAGTTCCTCGAAGTCCCTCTCAGACTGGTCCTCGAGCAGATTTTTATATCTATTTAAATTCTATTCACTTTTTTTTTATTACAGTCTAATATTTCATTCATTCAAAAAATGGGAACTATCTTGGCTCAGCGGTTAATCGCGCATCTGGCAACCGCATGGGTTCGAATCTTGGTCACCTTTCACCTAGATACGAGCCCAGCCAGGGCAATTCTCAGCCACAGTTAGTTATTGGGACTCGAACCCAGGATAATGTAATTGCGAGAGAGTTCGAAGCCTGACGCTCGGGGGAGATCCACATTATCTTAGAAAAATTAAAGAAAAAGAGAAAGGAATATCTATAAATAATTAAACATATATATATATATATATATATATATATATATATATATATATATATATATAAATATATATATAATATATATATATATATATATATATATATATATAGTTAAATAAAAACATATAGATTAATATATAAATAAACAATAATTATTACATAATAGAAAAATCAACGATTAAATTTGAAATAACTTTAGAAAAACTAGAATGTAGTTTTCGAAGCATGGTCGACTAAAAGGGCTGAAATGAATATAATAATAAATAAATGAATAAATAAAAAATCAATAAACTGTATAAAGACCAAAATCAAAATATAAAAACAAAAAATAAATAAATAAATAAATAAAAACATGAACATGTTGTATGAGCCAGTCGACTATGAAAAAGATAACTAAATAAATAGATAAATTAGGTAAATAAAATAAATATTTTTTTCACAGGTATGTACACTAGACTGAACCGTTCTATTTTTATCATCCCGAATGTCATAATTTCATCTTATTAAACGGAAAAAACTGGAATATAATGACGATTTTTTTTATTCGGCTGTTGGAAACTCACCATAGACAGCTAAAAAATAATAATAAATAAATAAAATAAAATAAAATAAAATAAAATACAAAAATGATAAAAGAAAAATGAATAAATAAAAATGGCGAATACTGAAATAGTAACTGGGACAGGTTCGGGAATTCTTTGAGAAGTGAGAGAGAGAGAGAGAGAGAGAGAGAGAGAGAGAAAGAGAGAGAGAAAGAGAGAGAGAGAACAGAATCTACTCTGACGTCATCCCATCGTATTGGTTATGACAGCAGGCACTCCACACCCTTACATGAGGACGCAGTGCGCACGCGCGTATTCGTTTGTTTGTTTATTTCAAGTTGCATTATGAGTTGATATGATAAAACATATATCATTTGTTTCCATATTTGTTTGCTTTTCAAATTCTACCAAATTGTTTCAAATTTCAGTTATGATGGTGAACAGCTTAGTTTGCTAGTTTGGTGGCTAGCGTCAAGGCCTCGAGACGACGGAGACCCGAGATCGAGCCCAGTTTAGGTCCGCCTGCTCAGAAAATGGAGTACATCTACTAGTCACTAAGAAGGTCAAGGTCAAGGTCACTCGGTTTTCGTTGTATATCACGTGATTTAAATTAGGAATATTGGATCAGTCGAAAACAACGAGAGAGAGAGAGAGAGAGAGAGAGAGAGAGAGAGAGAGAGAGAGAGAGAGAGAGAGAGAGAGAGAGAGAGAGAGAGAGATTACGATATCTCAATCCTATAACATCCAACTGCCTGAACAGTGATTCTCTCTCTCTCTCTCTCTCAGATACACACACACATACACACACACACACAATTACGCAAAAAAAAAAAAAAAAAAAAAAAACGAAATTGAATCAAAATTCGACTTTTATTCTTATGTCTTCCATCATTCGGTGTCCAACAGACCCAAAAATTCGTATCATGATTTTAGGATCCCCCGCTGCTGTTCCCCCGACCACCCACCCACCCTCCCCTGACCTTAACAACTAAGGCCGAAGCCACCACGGCCACCACAAAGGCTCAATCCGAAAAGTTTAATTGGTTCCGTTTCGTGTTTCATGGTAAAACATATTTTCTTCGGGTTTTTTTTTTTTTTTCCTTCTGTTTTTTTTTTTTTTTTTTTTTTTTTTTCTACTATAGCTATGGACTGTGGTAATCCAGTCCGGCTGAACATGATTCCATTGCATGGAAATGTCCGCCCAAATCTAAAAAAATAAATAAAAGAAAAATAAAATAAAATAAAATGAATATATAAATAAAATGTATACATACTGTTACCTGAGAAGGGAAGGACAGAACAAAAAGAAACGAAAGAAAAGAAGAAGAATAGGAGGAGGAGGAGGAAGAGGAGGAGGAGGAGGAGGAGGAGGAGGAGGAGGAGGAGGAGAGTAATACGAGGAAGAGGAGGATGAAGTGGAGGAGAGGAGTGGAAGAATGGAGACCAATAAGAAAAAATAAATAAATAAATAAATGAAGAAGTTTAGAGGTCTTGATATGGATGGAGTCGTGGTGGTGAGGATGAGCAGGAGGATGAGGAGGAGGAGAAATAGGAGGAGGAGGAGGAGGAGGAGGAGGAGGAGGTTGAAGGTCCCTTCACCTGTTCGGTACATCCACTGACTTTTATGTTTATTCTGTCAGTCACTAGGCGATTTTATTCAGCTGAGGGAAACCTGGGATCTAAAGTGTTAAGCAATATTGAAAGTGCTATAGGTAAAAATAGAAACATACACGGGTATCTATCTATCTATATATATGTATATATATATATATATATATATATGTATATATATATATATATATATATATACATACATACATATACCAAGGCTTTTTCCCCCTTTCCAAGGGAGGTAGCCACAAAGGGAAAGGCATAAAAACACTCCCACCCATTTCATCCCTAAATACACTCCACACCACCCCTCCCACCCTTCCTCTCATCTGAGCACCTCCTGGATGACGGGTCATCCCTGAACCCTGCCCACCGCCCTGGGCTAATAAGAACACGGGTACATGTGTTCAGTTATGCAAAGTAGACCACTTGGAAAAAGAAACTAACGAAGCAGAGCACTTTCGTATATTACATACAGTGAAAAAGTATTTTTTGCACTGGATGTAATATACGAAAGCGCTCTGCTTCGTTAGTTTCTTTTTTCCAAATGGTCTACTTTGTATATGTATGTATATATATATATATATATATATATATATATATATATATATATATATACATACACGTATCAAAGCAAAAAAGTATATCTACTTTTTCCTCACATAGAAAACCCTGAAACCATACGAGTAAATACTTCATCAGTCTTTCTTTTAACAAATCAAAATGTCTTCTTGGAGATTTTTTCGCTTCTGTCTTCTGTTTGAAGAGTTATAATTAATCGCGCTCATATACATAATGCATAAGGATATGATTGCATGGGTGGGCGGATGTCGCCATATCACACACACACACGCATACACACACGAGAGTATATATATATATATATATATATATATATATATATGTGTGTGTGTGTGTGTGTGTGTGTGTGTGTGTGTGTGTGTGTGTGTGTGTGTGTGTGTGTGTGTGTGTATTCGTATGCGCACGCGTACATAGGCGAATAGTGGAATAAAGATAGCTGATGGTTTCTTATGGTAGGTGGTAGTTGGTGGAGATGGTAGTAAAGCTGGTAGAGATATTGATGTCGTTTAGGATTAGGGTGTTAGTGGTATCACCACATCCCTTGAGTCGATCTTCTTCGAAGGGCGACCTTCAGCACCGAAGAGTCGCCGAAGGGACTCCTCCAAATAGGCGTTGAACTCGATCCGAGAACTATTCTCATTAACTGGAGTAGACATTCCAAACAATTCCAACTTATTCCAAGCGATTCCGAACAGTTCTTCAGATAACGTCAACATTGCTAATCGAGGCGACAACTTTCTGGAGTATTTCCAATTACCAGAAGCGAGAGGGGAAAAAAAAAAGAAATATTGAAGATCACCACCTGGTCCCTCATTAACTAATGAGTAGTTTTCTGTAAGACTTCTCCCCGAATTCTTAAGTCTGAATTTTGAGTTTGTTTCGAGACCTGGAAGACCGGTCCAAGGTTTCCAAGATTCCCAAGGACTTGAAACCCTCCAGTCTTTGAGACTCCTAGGACTTACGAGACTCTCAGAGCTTTCAAGACTTCCAGGGTCGTAAGATTCCCAAGGTTTTTGAGACTCCCAGAGGTTACGAGACTCTTAAGTTTTATGAGACTCCCAGGGTTTATGATAATCTCGGGGTCTTCAAGACTCTCAGGGTTTGTGAAATTCTCAGAGCTTACGAGACTCCCAAGGCTCATCAGACTTCCAGGGCTTATGAGACTCTCAGGACTTATGAGACTCCCAGAGCCTATGAGACTCCCAGAGCTTATGAGACTCCCAGAACCTATGAGACTCCCAGAGCTTATGAGACTCCCAGAGCCTATGAGACTCACAGGGCTTATGGGACTCCCAAAGCTTACGAGACTACCAGAGTCTATGAAACTCCCAGAGCCTATGAGACTCCCAGGGCTTATGAGACCCCAAAGCTTATGGGACTCCCAGAGCCTATGAAACTCCCAGGGCTTATGAGACTCCCAGAGTTTACGAGACTCCCAGAGCTTATAGGACTACCATGGCCAGGGTTTTCAAAACTTCTAAGGTTTCCAAGACTCCCAGAACTTTTGAGACTCCTAGAGCCAGGTATTATGAGACTCCCAGGGCTACAAAAAATGCGGGAACCCAGTAGTGAGATTTGGTGCGTGACCTTGCAATTGCACAGACCTCTCGTTAGCAACAGTTGTTTCTCTACTCGCCATCATCGTCCAGATGGTTTCAACTCTTGTTTCATTTAAACATCTCAGACACGAGTTCAACACCGGATGAGGACGGAGCCTTTATTTGTACAACGTTTCGCTCATTACAGATTTTTAAAGAACAAATAAAGGGTCCGTTCTCATACGATGTTTAACTCGTCAGTCTTGTCGGCAACAGCTATTTTCATGAAAATCTCAGACACGCTCACTTTTACTCTCTCCTCTCACTCCACTGCTCACTCTCTCCCTCTCCCTCTTCTCTCTCTTTCTCTCTTCTCCCACTTCCTCTTTAGCCTCTTGTTTTTCTCCGCTCTCTCCCCTTATCCCTCTTTATATTCCTCTTCTTCAATTTCTTTACCTCTTTTTTCATTTCTTCATAACTTTTTTCATTCATCTTTTATATATCTCAGCCGACTAAGGAAATATGCTTCTTCAGTTTTCCGAGTATCTGTGGCTGTCATGGATAAAAATCCATACGTCATGTATTATTTTTACGTTCAGGAACTCTGCTCCAGTTCATGTTAAAAAAAATGGACAGGATTTTGAGAAACAAGTAAAGAAAAGAGCACAACTTCATCTTTAACGAGAGATAGCTATTGCAGAACTTGCTCGAATATTTTGAAATATATTCCATATATGTTAAGTGAATATATTCATGCTTGGATATGTGTTTGCACGTGCATATATGCACACCCACATACACACACATCCTTACGTGCACACATACACATGTATATATGTTTATGTATATGTGTATACGTATATGCATATGTATATGCACA
>NC_134781.1:22793773-22796273 GCF_046742065.1 Oratosquilla oratoria | reverse complement strand
TGTCCAGGAGACGTCCGGGGCGGGGCGGGGCGGAGCGGGCCGCCTGTTGCGTCAGCCAGAACTTTGAGAGGTCCGGACAGCACCCCCTCCCCCCTCCCCCCTCCCTCCTCCTTTATTTCATTGCTGGAAGACCTGCTGGCACCTGATGCTCGGCAGGAGGAAGACGAGGAAGAAGACGAAGAGGAGATGGAATTTGGAGGAGGAGGAGGAGGAAGAGGAGGAATTATGGAAAAGAAGAGGACTTTGCAGAGGGGGAATTTGGAGGGGGAGGGGGAGGAGGAGGAGGAGGAGGTGGAAAAGGAGGAATTATGGAAAAGAAGAGGACTTTGCAGAGGGGGAATTTGGAGGGGGAGGAATTTGGAGGGTAAAGACAAAGGGGGGGGGGGCAGAATAAGAACGAATTTTGTTGGATGGGGAATTTGGAGGTAAAGGAATTTCACCTAAGAGGAATTTCGAGGATGACTTGAAAATTTTGAAATGAGAATTCAGAAGAGAAGAATTTGATGAAGAAATTTGGAGGAAAAGAAATTTGGAGGAGGAATTTAAAGGAGGGGGTTTGGAGGAAGAATACAATAGATTTGGAGATCTTAAGGATGAAGAGAAACCTAGAGGATAAGGTGGGGGGATATCTGTAATGTGTGGTAGTAGTAGTAGTAGTAGTAGTAGTAGTAGTAGTAGTAGTAGTAGTAGTAGTAGTAGTAGTAGTAGTAGTAGAAGAAGAAGAAGTTTGGAGAAGCTGATTTTTGGAGAATGACACATCTGGAGATGAATTTTGTAGAAGGAATTTAGAGGATGACACACTTGGAGGAGGAGGAGGAGGAGGAGGTAGAATTTGAAGGATGGGGAGAAATTTGGAGTCGGCGGAATTTGGAGGATGCGGCGAAATTTGGAGGAGGGTTGGAAGTAAAAAGGAAGCACTTCCTAGGCAAGTAAGTTTTGATACTTGACTAGACCCGTGTCAACGACGTTTATGACCTTAGTTTTCTTTTTAATTATATTCTTCGTATTCTATTTGAATACAGATGTCACTGAAGTTCGTTCGGTTGAGTCTGATAAGCCCCGCCCTCTTTTGGAAACGTCACTAGTCCCTAACGTCTGATTGGTTACGATTTCCACACAAACAGAGATATGTATATTTAGTTTAGTGCCTAGAAATCTTAATGTGTAAATAAATATCTGCAACAAGTGAAGCATATTAGTGACATTTTCATGATAAAAAAAATCTGGAAGGGCCATAGTACGATAATGGGCCATGTGAACGTTACATTCTGAAAAAAAGATGACGATCATTTACGAAACGTATCTTCAGTATTCGATGTTCGTAGGTGCGGAGATGAAGGTATTTTGAGTAAGCCGGGAGGGGGGAAGGGGGAGGAAAGGGGGAGAGTGGGAGTGTGGGAGAGGGAGGGAGTGGAGAGGAGAGGGAAAAGGTGGAACGGTAGAAAATAACTTCATAGTCCGTTTGAACCTCTTCCACTAAACTCTGCCCACTACATCCAAATATAGACATTAATTTTTCGTTGTTGTTGTTGTTGTTTTTTATATTTTTTCGATTTTTCAGGTACCCAGTGACATAATGAGAAATGATGCAAATTCACAAAATAATAATTCCAACAGAAACCATCTCCACCGGTCAAAGAAAAAAGAGGACCAGAAGGACCAAAAAGGTGGGCGGAGCTTAGCCGCAAAGGTGCAGCGAACGAACTACATAGTAGTCAGTAACCCACACTATGAAACCACCTGACCTCTGACGGGACAAGGAAGAAACTTGACCTTTTACTGGTGGTTCCTGGGTCTTCCGAACAGAAACGAGGGTCCCTCAAGAAGCAAGACGTTAAGATGAACTCTTCCGGAGAGTCTGAATGACTTCCGAAGAAGTCCTTGACTGACGAACGACGGAGGCGCTGTAGAAGGCAAAGTCCGCTCTCAGTAATATAATGTTTTATATATCATATTACAAAGGCGGAGCATGCCGACAGGAGACCTTTTGGTCCATATCTAGGTCGAATGCTAAAAAAATCATAATAATAAATGAATAAATAAAAACTATAATAATGTAAATAACAAATAAAATACATAAATAAAAGGCATAGGTATTGTCCCTCAGGCGATTACCCCGGTCCTGCAGTGGACCACTGAGGCTGAACTACGAGTGTGCGCGCACACACACACACACTCACACACACAAACACACACACACACGACTCGTAGCGCAATTGGTAGAGTTTCTGGCTGCCATTGCGGCGGTCCGGGTTCGAATCCCGCCCAGGGCTGAAATAATTTCAGTATCGGTGCGCTGCGGGTTGTTGCTCCAACTTTCGTGGGCGGGGAGTTGTGTGTGTGTGTGTGTGTGTGTGTGTGTGTGTGTGTGTGTGTGTGTGTGTGTGTGTGTGTGTGTGTGTGTGTGTGTGTGTGTGTGTGTGTGCATGTAAGGTCACAGCATTACCCTTAGATCGGTCATATATGAACTCTGATTTCTCTTCCGGGAGGGAAATAGCTG
>NC_134781.1:22778773-22788773 GCF_046742065.1 Oratosquilla oratoria | reverse complement strand
CTCCTCCTCCTCCTCCTCCTTCTCCTCTTCCTCCTCCTCTCCTTTCTTCCCTTTATCCTTTTCATCTTCCCAGTCCTTGCCTTCTTCCTCTTCCTGTTTCTTCTCATCTTAATCTTTCTGCTTCTCTTCTTTCTCGCTTCCCTCTTCCTCCTCTTCTTCGTCTTTATCCTTCCTCATCTTCTTCCTTTTACTCTCAGCCTTCCTTCTCTTCCTCTTTTTTTCTTCCTATCTTTACTCAAAGCCTCCTCTTCCTGTTGTACATTTTCCCCCAATTCTCCTCCTATTCCTCCTTCTCGTACTCCTCTTTCTTTTTACCTCTTCCTCCTCCTCCTCTTCACCTTCTTCCTCCTTCTCCTCCTCTTCACCTTCTTCCTCCTCCCTGCCTGCATAACACGTTTCATCCTCTCCTCTTTGTCTCCATCTCCTCCTCCTCCTCCTCCTCCTCCTCCTCCTCCTCCTCCTCCTCCTCCATCTCCTCCTCCTCCTCCTCTCTCCAAAACACATTTTCCCCTCTTCTCTGTTCCCACAGACTCTTTCCTCATCTTCCCTTTTTCCTATTCTTCTTTTTATTCCCAGCTTTCTCGTTCTTTCTTTCTTCACCCCAATTCAACACCCTTTCTTTTCTTCTCTCTTTCTCTCTTCACTTGCTCCTTTACACACTCTCTCTCTCTCTTTCCCCAATTCACCTCCGTTTCTATCCTTCCCTCTTTATCTCTTCATCTAACCCTCCCATGTTCTCTCTCTTTCTCTCTCTCTCTCTCTCCCTCTTTCCCCAATTCTCCTCAGTTTCCCTCCTTCCCTCTTTATCTCTTTTCATCTTACCCTCCCGTGTTCTCTCTCTCTCTCTCTCTCTCTTTCCCCAATTCTCCTCCGTTTTCCTCTTTATCTCTTTTCATCTTACCCTCCCGTGTTCTCTCTCTCTCTCTCTCTCGTCTTTTCTTGCACTTCGTTCCAACAAAGAAACTCTCTTCGTTTTTTTCAATCCTCTCTTTTCCTTCACTCTCGCTCTCACTCTCTCCCTCACTCTCACTTTCACTCTCTCCCTCACTCCCTCTCCTCAGTCCAAAGAGAGAGAACAATTTCTCTGTTCCCTTCGCTCTCCCTCTTCCTCTCATTTCCTCTCTCATTTCCTCATTTCCTCCCTCCCTACCTCCTCCTCTTCCTCTTTCCCATTTCGCATCTCCTCTCTAGGTATAAGTAGGTAAATAAAAAAATAAATTGATAAATCAATAAACGACTAAAATATATAAACAAATAAATACATAAATAAATGAATAGGTGAATAAACAAATAAATTCATAAATAAATATATTAGATTATTGATTAATAAATCAATCAACGTATAAAGAAACAGATAAACAAATACATAAGTAGATAAAAACGAATATATATATATATATATATATATATATATATATATAAAGAATAAATCGACAAATAGGTGAATAACAAATAACAAAGGGATAAAGTTATAAAACTTATTCCCCCAATCATATTCACCCAATCACCACCATCCCTTCGTCTTCCACCCCTTCCCCCATTCCCTCTCCCCTCTTTCCTTCCCCCATTCCCTCTCCCCTCTTTCCTTCCCCCATTCCCTCTCCCCTCTTTCCTTCCCCCATTCCCTCTCCCCTCTTTCCTTCCCCCATTCCCTCTCCCCTCTTTCCTTCCCCCATTCCCTCTCCCCTCTTTCCTTCCCCCATTCCCTCTCCCCTCTTTCCTTCCCCCATTCCCTCTCCCCTCTTTCCTTCCCCCATTCCCTCTCCCTCCTCTTCCCTATCCCCTCTTTCCTTCCCCCATTCCCTCTCCCCTCTTTCCTTCCCCCATTCCCTCTCCCCTCTTTCCTTCCCCCATTCCCTCTCCCCTCTTTTCTTCCCCCATTCCCTCTCCCCTCTTTCCTTCCCCCATTCCCTCTCCCCTCTTTCCTTCCCCCATTCCCTCTCCCCTCTTTCCTTCCCCCATTCTCTCTCCCCTCTTTTCATTGTGTGTACCTATGCGTTAGCGTGTTTGTGTGCACGTATGTGCGTATGAGCGTGTGTACCTGTGTATGTATGCGTTTGGGAATGTGCGTGTGTTCATGTTTTCATTATTTTGCGATCAACAGAAAGGCAGTTTCAGCAAGCAAGCAATCGGTTTTCATAGAAGTCCATCACTTTGACCCTATAACATTGGACAGCTAGGGCACGTGGTAGTTAACAGCGCCTACGTAATTAACAAGGCTGTCAAAGCCGAGCGTGGTACAAGTGAAGAAAAAGGAAGAAGAGGAGTAGGAGGAGGAAGAGGAGGAGGAAGAAGAGTAGGAAGAGGAAGAGGAGTAGAAGGAAGTGGAGCAGGAAGAGGAGCAGGAGGAGGAGACGGACGAGGGGAAGTAGGAGGAGGAAGATAAGGAAGACACGAAGGAGGAGTATGAGGAGGAGGAGAAGTATATGGAAGAGAAGGAAGAAGACAAGGAAGAAGACGAGGAGGAGGAGGAGGAGGAAGACGATGAGGAGGAAGAGGAGGAGGAGGAAGAAGAGTTGTATCTAAAGGCGGCAACCAAGATCAAGCGTTTACAAAATCGGACGCGACGTTGGAGTTCGAAGGAACACGTAAATTTTCCAGACAAATACGGAATTTTCTTCAAGAAGTAGAATTCAGACGGAGAGCTCTCCGGAGGTTTAAAAAAAAAAAAAAAAAAAAAAAAAAAAAAAAGGGGGGGTTGGGAGGACTTAGCTGTGACTAAGCCATCACCGTTGCCCTATGTACTTGGGAAAGATGGCCACTACTTTATTGACAAGTCTTGGGCGAGGGGCGCAAAGTAAAAAGACTTGAGGGTGGGGGGGAGGGGTGGACGCAAAAGAAAACAAAACAAAAAGTTCGGAAAGAAAACACATCCAAGGCCAGAACGAGTTGGAGGAGTAGGTGGAGTTTTTTGGGGGAAGAGGGGGGGAAGAGGGGGGAAAGAGGGGGGAGGGGGAGCAAGGACGCGTGGGTGGGTAAGTCCGGTGGGAGGAGGAGTTGGCCCTACCCAGCAGTTGTCGGTCTTCCGTGCTCTTTCTTTCCTCGCCCAAAGCCAAACACGCGGATCCAAATGTATCTAACCTTTACGTTCACGAACAAGTAAAATATGGCAAAGTGGACGAAACATTCTGGTAAACTGTGTTATGTTGGTACGCCTGATTCTGTAATTGGCGAAGGATCAACTCCGAATTAAAGAAACGCAGACTACCGAATTTGATGTATTGTTGGATTATTTGTGGGAATAACAGGTGTACTTGTGTAGGTATTTCTAATATGCATATATACACGTATATACACACACACACACACACACACACACATACACACACACATGCACACAAACGCACGTACACAAATACACACACCTGCGCACGTACACAAAGACGCACACGCACATACAAAGACGTACACACATACTCACACACACACACACACACACACACACACACACACACACACATACCTACGCACGTACACAAAGACGCACACACACATACAAAGACCTACATACATACACACATATACACAAAAACGCACGTACACAAACACGCACAGACCTACGCACGTACACAAAGATGCGCACACACACATACACACACACATACACACACACACACATACATACACACACACACGAACAGCTAAAATACCTGAGAGATGCATTCGACAGCTGATTCCAGCTGCTGCACAGCTGTATACGACAGCTGGTTCAAGGACACAAGAAGATCTTTTCGCCCCGATTTCAGCTGGAGTAGAAAACCGCGGTGCAGTGTCAAGAGATGACGCGGGGAGTGACGAGGGAGTGATGGGTAGTGGGACGTAATGGGTGAGTGGAGAGTGATGGGGGAGTGAGGAGTGATGGGTGAGTGAGGAGTGATAGGTGAGTGAGGAGTAATAGGTGAGTGTGGAGTGATGGGGAGTGGGGAGCGATGGGTGAGTGGGGAGTGATGGGGAGTGATGAGTGAGTGGGGAGTGATGGGTAGTGGGGAGTGATGAGTGAGTGGGGAGTGATAGGGAGTGGGGAGTGATGGGGGAGTGGGAAGTAATGGGGAGTTGGAAACAATGGGGGGAACGGGGGAGATAGGGAGTGTGGAGTAATGTGGAGTGGGAAGGAATGGGGAGTGGGGAATGGTGCGTGGTGGGGAGTGATGGGGGAGTGGGGAGTGATGGGGAGTGATTGGGAGTGGGGAGTGATGGGGGAGTGTGATGAAAGCAATGGGGATTGGGAATGGTAGAGTGGTGAGGGGAGTAGTGGTGAGGGGAGTGGTGGTGGTGAGTCCATGGTGTGTTGGGGAGTGGTGGTGGAGAGTCCATGGTGTGTTGGGGAGTGGGGAGTAGTGGAGTATAGGGAGTAAGGAGAGGGAATTATGACGAAAGGAAGGAAAGACTGGTGGAAGGAAGGAAGGAAAAAAGAAAAGAAGGAAAGAAGGAAAATAATAAGAAAGGAAGGAACTAAGAAGAAAGGAAGGAAAGGCAAAAAAAAAGGTAAAGACAAAGAGACAACAAAGAGAAGGTAAGAGGGGAACGAAAAGAGGAATGGGAAAAAAGGGAAAGGGTAGGGTAAGAAGGGAGGGAGGGAGAGAGGCAGGGAGAGTGGGAGGGAGAGAGAGTGGGAGGGAGAGAGAGAGGCAGGGAGAGTGGGAGGGAGGGAGGGAAGGAGAAGGGGGGGGGGAAAGAGAGAGAAAATGGGAGGAGATCCGAAGAGAAAATGAATTCAAACTTCGAAAATCGAAAGAAGGACGGAGAGAGGCTATTACCCACAGAAAATGGGATCAGGGGGACAATGGGAAATGATACTCGGGCTTCTGGAGGGAGGGAAGGTGGGAGGGGGGAGGGAGGGAAGGGAGGGGGAGAGGGAAGGAAGGGAGGGGAGGGAGGGAAGGGAAGGGAGGGAGGGAAGGGAGGGGAGGGAGGGGGAGTGAAGGGGAGGGAGGGAAGAGAGGGAAGGGAGTGGGAAGGGAGGGCAGAGAGTGGGAGGGAGGGAAAGGAGGGGAGGGAGGGAAGGGAGGGGGAAGGAGGGAAGGGAGGGGGAGGGAAAGAAGGGAGGGAAAGGAGGGGGAGGGAGGGAAGGGAAAGGGGGGGAGGGAAGGGAGGGGGAGGGAGGGGAGGGGAGAGGGAGGGAAGGGAGGGGGAGGGAGGGAGAGTGAAGCGAGAGAAGAGGAGAGAGGAGAGAGAAGAGAAGAAAAGAGAAGAGAGGGGAAGAGAGAAGAAAAGAGAGAAGAGAAGGGAGGAGGGAAGAGAGAAGAGAAGAGAAAAGGAGAGAGAAGAGAGAAGAGAGAAGAGATGAGAAAGGAGAAACATAAAAGAAGAAGGGTTGAGGAGAAATGGAAAAGAAGAACAGAAGAGGGGAGAGGATTGATGGGAAAGGAGAGAGGGGAGAACTAAGAAAGAGAAGAAAGAAGAGAGCGGAGAGAAGAGAGAAAGATGGGGAGAAAGAGAGAGGATGGAGAGAAAGAGAGATGGGAAGAGAGAGAGATGGGGAGAGAGAGAGAGGATGGAGAGAAAGAGAGGAGATGGGAAGAGAGAGAGGAGATGGGGAGAAAGAGAGAGGAGATGGGGAGAAAGAGAGGAGATGGGTGGAGAGAAAGAGACAGGATGTGGAGGAGAGGGAAAATAAGAGTTTAATGTGGAACAAGGCGATAGATAATGAAAGTGAATAAAATAAAGAAACGATGGAAGCGAAAAGTTAATAAAACTCAGTTAAGAAAAAAAAATAACCTTTACCAGAGTTAAATGGCTCCCGAAATGAACAAAATAAAAGTAGATGAAAGACGAACAAAGAGCTAAAAAAAAAAAAAAAAAAAAAAAAAAAAAAAAAAAAAAAAAAAAAAAAAAAAAAAAAAAAAAAAAAAAAAAAAAAACAAAAAAAAAAAAAAAAAATCCTGGAACAAGTAACGCTGTCCAGGACGGTGTGACAAGACTGGAAACCTTGAATGACATCCGCATTCCCTTGCTATCATTGTAACACATCTCATACCATCATACCACCATAGCGAACGCCACCGCGGTAAAAAAAAAAAAAAAAAAAAAAATGGTTCAAACTCTAATTAAACTTACCTTGATTATTAAACTATCCCTTCAGACAATTTCACTCAAATTTGACAACTTTTTAAGATACTTTGGGGAACATGTATATATATATATATATGTATATATATATATATATATATATATTTATATATATATATATATATACATACATACATATACCAAAGGCTTTTTTCCCCCTTACACGGAGGGTAGCCAAAAAAGAAAAAGGCATAGAAAACACTTCCACCCATTCCATTCCCTGCATATTCCACTCCCCTCCACCCTCCTCCCTCCCTCTTATCTTGGCATCTCCTGGATGACGGGTCATCCCTGCATCTTATCCACTGCCCTGGGTCAGAAGCAGTGTCGTAAGACACAGCACATCCATAGCAAGGCCGCTTTATAAATTCGGCGACCCCCCCTCTCCGTCCCCTCATGCAGAAAAGGAGAAGACGGGGAGAAATCCTTCGGGCTGCGTCAAATTTTTTACTCATACATACTTCCTCCACCAAGCCATCCCCCATCCACTCCCCCTCATGCGTCACAGCATCATCCATACACAAACCTTCTGCATTAACCCCTATCTTCTGTCCTCTCCCGTCCTTCCTCAACAGACATTCCTCTCTTTTGTAATGCCCCTTTCACCTTATCCATCCATGTCAACCTAGGACGCCCCCTCATATTCACTCCTTCCACACCTCTTTTACTAATCTTTCTTCACTCATTCTTTCCATGTGTCTAAACCATCCTAATACTCTTTCATCAACCCTATCTCCCAGCTCCCTTTCCACCCCTGTTCTCCTCCTCACCTCCTCATTTCTCACTCTATCTAGCCTAGTAACCCCTGTCATACTTCTCAGACATTTCATCTCACACACATTCAAACTCCTTCTCTCTTCCTCTCTAATGTTCCATGTTTCTGCCCCGTACAGTGTTGTTGGCACAATCACTCCTCCATATAACCTCCTCTTAGCATCCATTCCCAGATGTCTATTTCTCATTACACTTTTTAATCCACCAAGGCATTTACTCGCTTCTTTCAATCTACATTCTACCTCCACCCCCACTCCTCCCTTTCCTGCCACATTTGCACCCAAGTATATAAAACTATTCACTTCCTCCAGCCTCTCACCCTTAATGCTCAATTCCAGCCTGCTGTCACTATCTCCCCTTGTACATCTCATCACCTTACTTTTGCCCACATTTATCTTCAAATTTCTTCTTTCACGCACCTTCTCAAACTCTGTCATTAACTTCCTCAATCCCTCCTCTGATCCTGCTACAAATGCAGTGTCGTCAGCAAACAACAACTGGCTTATTTCTCACTTTCTCCATTTTTTTTAACCATCTCCAACCCCTGACCCACTACTCTTGCATTCACCTCTTGCACCACCCCATCCATGTATAGACTGAACAGCCAGGGCGAAATAACACATCCTTGACGAAGTCCCACCTTTACCTCAAACCATTCACTCTATCCATTTCTAATCCCAACATAAGCTCTACTACTCTCGTAAAAACTCCTGACTGCTCTTAACAGCCTTCCTCCTATCCCATATATATGCAGTACCTCCCACAGTGCCTTTCTATCTACCCTGTCGTAAGCCTTTTCCAGATCCATAAAAGCCCAAAAAACATTCTTACCTTTTCCTATAGCTTTCTCACATATCATACATACATTTTATATATATATATATATATATATATATATATATATATGTATGTATGTATAATATGGAATCAGAATAAATAAATATAGGTAGTCCTTGATTTGCACGACTTTAGATTGCACGAATTCAAAATAGTGTGTCAATTTTATTTTCCTCATATTACACAATTCCTTAACATAACACGATTTCAAGAAAATACGAGTATTTGTTTGTTTTATTTCCAAAAACTTCCATCCTTTAACACAGTGTATGTACAGTTTCCTCCAGTGCTGAGGGTGATCATCCTTACATTGCACGAATTTTACTTTTCGCGGTCCCTTCTGGAACGCATCTATCGTGTAAATCAAGGACTTCCTATAAACAAGTAGATGCATAAATACGTACATATACCAAAGGCTTTTTCCCCCTTACACGGGGGTAGCCAAAAAGAAAAAGGCATAGAAACCACTCCCACCCATTCCATTTCCTATATATTCCACTCCCCTCCACCCTCCTCCCTCCCTCTTATCTTGGCACCTCCTGGATGACGGGTCATCCAGGAGGTGCATAAATAGTTCAATACAATACGGGAATGACTCGAATTTCTCCGGCGTCTTTACAATGCTACTGCCGGCTGTAATAACTCCCTTCGCTCTGTCCATGGATACATATAGATCTGCCAACATTCCATAAATATACACCCATATTTCAGATTCTGTCGTTCATGTGCCATTGTGCGTAATACGACATTCGTAAAGATACTTTTTTGGTGGGCACATAACTATTCACACTAGCAGTATCAACCGCCCCTGAGCCGCGGCGGTTCAATTACAATGTAAGTCAACTGAGGCGTTCACACACAGGGCCTTAGTCTATCTACCGCCAGACTATTTTATTCGCCTCCCTGACAACCCTTAGTAACCATGTAGCGAGCGTTGAAACTATCAGTAGTTTTGAGAAACGGTTAGACAACTTTATGGATGGGGATGAAAGGTGGTAATGGACATGGAACTGGGTAGTGTAGGCCTTATGGTCTCTTTCGTTCTTATGTTTATGCTCTCCTGCAAGGAATTCTGATAAAGCATCATCATTCCATTAATCACTTAACGGAACATATTTCAATACACACAACGGCCAATCACGGGCCAAGGGACCCGTTGGTACTCTATTATTATCGAAACAAATGGACCAGAAGTTATTGCTCAGTGACGTGTACGTTCTCCGAAGCACATCTCAGTCTCGAAATAGTAACTTGGTCCTTTGTGTGGACTCTAAGACATACAACGGCGTCCAGACGCTTCGCTGACTTAAGCGCAACCAAGCGACAA
Source organism: Oratosquilla oratoria (assembly GCF_046742065.1). NCBI lineage: Eukaryota > Metazoa > Arthropoda > Malacostraca > Stomatopoda > Squillidae > Oratosquilla > Oratosquilla oratoria. The sequence goes on along the minus strand of NC_134781.1, from coordinate 22,779,766 downwards.
AAGGAGATTTTTTTTTTTTTTTTTATCGACAGAGATTTAAATGTTATTGTTCCCGTCCAACATGGAAGGGATAACGAATGGAGAGATGGAGGGAGAATGGGGGAAAGGAAAAGGAAGAAGAGGAAAAGAAAGAGGAGAAGGAATTAGAGAAAGAAAAAGAAGAGAAGAAGCAATGGATAAAAATATATGTAGATAAATAAAACACATAAAAAACAATTAGAAGATCATATTTTTTTTAACGAAAAACGAAGACAAGGAGCCGGATAGAGACTGGAAGAAAATGATTAAAATGCTTGGCCGCTGATGGATAGCAGGAAATACAAATGAAAAATGAAAATCGCAGGGGATGGAAGAATATTAGTGGAGGAACTAAGCATGGATGATAAAGAGAGAGAGAGAGAGAGAGAGAGAGAGAGAGAGAGAGAGAGAGAGAGAGAGAGAGAGAGAGAGAGAGAGAGAGAGAGAAAGAGAAAAAGAGAGACTAATAATGGAGGAACTAAACGTGGACGATATAAACAGAGAGAAAGAGAGAGAGAAAGAGAAAGGGAGAAAGGGAGAAAGAGAGAAAGGGAGAGAGAAAAACAGAAAGAGAAAGAGAGAGGATAATGAAGTCATAAAAGAAGAAAATCATAAATGTTGTAACAAGAAATAAATATAATTAACTAAATGAAAAAAAAATATATATATATGAAAACGAAGGGAACATAGAAGAGAAAGAAGAGTGGAAGGAAGAAGTGGTAATAACAGGATTCAAGAGCTGGAAATTGTGGAGGAAAAGAGTGGAAAAGAGAGAAAACTGTAGAGGAAAAGATCGGAAGAGAGAAAATTGCGGAGGAAAAGAGCGGAAAAGAGAGAAAATTGTGGAGGAAAAGAGCGGAAAAGAGAAAATTGTGGAGGAAAAGAGCGGAAGAGAGAAATTGTTGAGGAAAAGAGCGGAAAAGAGAGAAAATTGTGGAAGAAAAGAGCGGAAGAGAGAGAAAATTGTGGAGGAAA
>NC_134781.1:22756273-22776273 GCF_046742065.1 Oratosquilla oratoria | reverse complement strand
GATCCTATATCTACATTATCTATAATCTATAATCCTGTGGGTCATTCCCAATCGTCTAGAGACTCGGCCCAAACTTTAGACCTCACTGTCTCGACAGCCACACATCCACACGTTCTCACCATCACACACAGCAATACATTGCTTTGTCTCTTCAGAGCAGACTCCACAAGCTCGTTTCGGCTTCTGAAGTGGTCAGAATATGAAGGAATATAAACAGAACGAGCGGAGAAGTGGAATGTTTCAGAATCACAGGTGACGTGGAGTTTGTACACGTCATCATTGAGGTCTGCAAGCATAGGGGTGTTTATGTACACGTCTATTTTTGAATACTAATACGCACACAAACACACACACACATACATACACACACACACACACACACACACATACACACACAAATTAAATAGTTACTCATACGTATTTAAAACAAACTTAAGATGGCGGCACATTAGGCCAGCATGCTATTTGCTTTTGCTATTTCGTTTGAGTAAAAACAACTTCGGTTACAATAGACTTCTGTAAGAACATTTCAACAATGTGTGCATCGTTCGTAAGTCTTTAATTTCTCTTAGTTCGTCATTCAGCTTCTCAATATATGACTCGAGAGTAATTTTGCTATTCGGAAATTCGGATAACAGAAGATCATAACCGAAGTCGTCAAACTCAAGCGAAGTAGCGAAAGCAAGTAGCATGCTAGTGAAAATGCCTAGTGTGCGCCGCTGCCTTTATGTGTTATTAGAGTAAGTGCTTGGTGTGTGCTCACATACGCTACTCGTATAGTGTTCACGAAACTGGTTCAGGGCGAGTTTCGCCACATTAAGTTACACAAGTCCAAAAAACCAGAAACATAAATACGTACTCAGAGATGCTTATAAACTTATATAGACATGTACAAGTGCACTCATACACATACACACTCACACATACGCATGTACACACGAACCACGCATATACGCACGCACACACGAAATACGTGCATACGCACCCACACACAAAACCACAATATACTCGTATACATTAACAAATTTAGATACATTGAGGCAATGACATATGCACACATAATGTACCATAATGTACACACACAGACACACACACACTATATATATATATATATATATATATATATATATATACACATATATATATATATATAAATGTATATATATATGTATATATATATATATATACATATATATATATATGTATATATATATGTGTATATAAAATGTATATATATATATATGTATATATATATAATATATGTGTACATAAAATGTATATATGTATATATATATATACATATACATATATATACATATATATACATGTATATATATATAAACAAAGCTAGTCAGTTTTGTTTAAAGAGGCTCATTTCCCTACACAGACAAGTCTCCTAGAAGATTTGGCCTCATTTAGAGTCTCTGGGGCGTTTTGAGGCTCCTAAAGATTCCTGAGGTTTGGAGGATAAAGAGCCTGGGAGGAACTCAAAAGCTCAAGACAGAAGCAAGTGGCCACAAGTGGAGGGCTCGAGCCCACGCTGGAAGCAAGGAAGGACCAAGCGCACAGCAGGAACAGGAGCAGCAGAAGGAAGAGGACGAAGACGAGGAGGAGGAGGAGGAGGAGGAGGAGGAGGAGAAGGAGGTGCAGAAGCAAGTGGAAGAAGACGAGGAGGAAGAGGAGAAGGGAGAGGAGGAAGAAGAGAAGGAAGAGGAGAAAGAGGAGGAAGAAGAGAAGGAAGAGGAGGAGGATGAGGAGGAGAAGCAAGTGGAAGAAGACGATGAGGTTGATGAGGGTGGTGAGGAAGAGGAAATAGATGATGATGATGAGGAGGAGAAAGAAAACGATGAGGTTGATAAGGAGGATGGTGAGGATGAGGAAGAGGAAGAAGATGATGATGATGATGATGTTGAGGAGGAGGAGGAGAGAGGAAGGTGATGAGGAAGATGAGAAAGGAGGAAAAATAGGTGGCGGAGGAGAAAGATGATGAGAAGAAAGGAGACGAAGGAAGAAGAGGAACAGGAGAAAGAACATGATGATAAGGAGAAGAAGAGGTGGAGGAAGAGGAAGAGGAAGAGGAAGAGGAAGAGGAGGAGGATATGCCACAGCAGCGTCAGAAGCAGGAGGAGAAGAAGAGGTTGAGGAAGAGGAAGAAGAGGAGGAGGATATGCCACAGCAGCGTCAGAAGCAGGAGGAGGAGAAGAAGAGGTGGAGGAAGAGGAAGAGGAAGAGGAGGAGGATATGCCACAGCAGCGTCAGAAGCAGGAGGAAGGGGGAGGAGAAAATGAAAAGATACGAAGAGAAGGAGGAGGAGGAGGAGGAGGAGGAGCAGGAGGAGAAGACGATTAACAACAAGATGGTGAGGAGGAAGAGAAAAACACGAGGAAGAAATGAAAAAAAATGTAGAGAAAATGAAGGTGATGACAGAAATGACGAACATAAAGGAGAAATTTGATAAAGAAAAGGATAACGGAATATAAAGAGAAGGAAATATAAAGAGGAGAAAAAGTACATTGAGGATGAAAAGGATAAAGAGGAGTCAAAAATGAGCAACTAAGAAAAAAGACAAATAAGATAAAGAAGACAAAAAGAATATTAGGAAAAGGATAAAGAGTAACACGTAAAGGGAAAAGAACAAAGAGTAGTAAAAAGAGAAGGAAAAGGATAAAGAGAAATATTACATTACGGGAAAATATATAAAGAAGGATAAAGAGCAACAAGTAAAGAAAAAAGAACAAAGAGTAGTAAAAAGAGAAGGAAAAGGATAAAGAGAAATATTATATTACGGGAAAATATATAAAGAAGGATAAAGAGCAACAAGTAAAGGGAAAAGAACAAAGAGTAGTAAAAAGAGAAGGAAAAGGATAAAGAGAAATATCATATTACGGGAAAATATATAAAGAGGACAAAGAGCAACAAGCAAAGGAAAAAGAGCAAAGAGTAGTAAAAAGAGAAGGAAAAGGATAAAGAGAAATATTATATTACGGGAAAATATATAAAGAAGGATAAAGAGCAACAAGGAAAAAGAACAAATAGTAAAAAGAGAAGGAAAAGGATAAAGAGAAATATTATATTACGGGAAAATATATAAAGAGGACAAAGAGCAACAAGTAAAGGAAAAAGAGGAAAGAGTAGTAAAAAGAGAAGGAAAAGGATAAAGAGAAATATTATATTACGGGAAAATATATAAAGAAGGATAAAGAGGAGGCTAGGAGACTACACCACGAGGCGCTGAGTAGCTGCGGCCGAAGCCGTCACCTTTGCCCCATTATGCGCTTGGACAGCTGGGACAGGTGACAGCTACTGCTAGGAATCGGAGAGAAGTGCGGGATTCGAACCCACTACTTAGTGAATCCGAGACCAGCACGCTTCCTATTACGTTACCAGCGCACATGTAAAATAAATGAAATAATTAAGAGATGAGAGAGTACGAAGAGGAGGAAATGGATAAATTGGAGGAAGAATATAAAGAGAAGAATAGAATGAATGAAAAGATAAAGAGGCAAAGGCTAAAAAAAAAAAAAAAAAAAAAAAAAAATAATAATAATAATAATAAAATAATAATAATAATAATAATAATAACAATAATAAATAAATAATTATAATAACAAAATAATAATAATAACAATAATAAAAAATAAATAAAAATAGATAAAAATAAAAAAATAAAAAGGGGAGACGCAAATGAACACACGACCCAATGATATTCTTGGCTCAAGACGCAACAGAGCAAAAGTACTCCGAGCTCTAATACGGGAGACTTGTTAACTAAGGAGAGCACCAAAGGACTTGTTAACTAAGGCGCGGGGGGTGGGGGTGGGGGGTGGTGGTGGCGTGAAGGACCTCGGGAATTTTTTTGTTGCGGTACATTTCGATACATTTGTCAAAAAGTATCATGTTCCATAATTTTGTCGTGCATATGTACACACACATACACACACGCACACACACACACACACACATATATATGTGTGTGTGTGTGTGTGTGTGTGTGTGTGTGTGTGTGTGTGTGTGTGTGTGTGTGTGTGTGTGTGTGTGTGTGTGTGTGTGTGTGTGTGTGTGTGTGTGTATGTGTGTGTGTACACACACATACAATCTGGATGGGAAAGTCAAATCGTCTTACGATTTTCAATCCTTCTTCTTCAAGTTTTAGTAGAAAAATATTCTTCGACCTTTGATTCCATTTTCACACACACACACAAACACACACACACACACACACACACACACACATGTATATATATATATATATATATATATATATATATATATATAATATATATATGTATATATATAAATATATATATATATATATATATATGTGGCCTAATACTTGATTGAACTCTCTGAAACCAAAACCTTTCAGTTTAGGGGCTTCCAATTATTCAACAGAATCGTCTGGCTTCAGTTACATCTCCTGAGGTCCTCTTGAATCTGAAAGTATGTGCGTATGTATGTATGTATTTATCTATGTATGTATGTGTGAATGTATATTCATACACTAATACATACATGCACACATACATACGTCTGTACTAATATACCCATATAGGAGTATACATATCCTATATATACATACATACGTCTGTACTAATATACCCGTATATACATATCCTATATATACATACACATACATACGTCTGTACTAATATACCCATATATACATATCCTATACATATATACATACATACGTCTGTACAAATATACCCATATATACATATCCTATATATACATGCATACATACGTCTGTACTAATATAGCCATATATATATCCTATACATACATACGTCTGTACTAATATACCCATATATACATATCCTATACATATATACATACATACGTCTGCACTAATATAGCCATATATACATATCCTATACATACATACATACATACATACGTCTGTACTAATATACCCATATATACATATCCTATACATATATACATACATACGTCTGCACTAATATAGCCATATATACATATCCTATACATATATACATACATACGTCTGCACTAATATAGCCATATATACATATCTTATACATACATACACATGGACTTTCTGGAAGAAAGACGGAAGTCAGCGAGTACACCCGAGTCTTGGGGGTTGAGACTTGGAGGACGACTTGAGGCGGTTCTTGTGATCATTACTGCCGCGTCTCCCTCCTCAGAGGGCAACCACCACTTCTCCAGCAGCCTCGTCCTCCTCCACCTAACCCAAAAGACACCTCGTCCTGCTCCTCCACCTAACCCCAAAGACATCTCGTCCTCCTCCTCCACTTAACCCCAAAGACACCTCGTCTTCCTCATCCACATAACCCCAAAGACATCTCGTCCTCCTCCACCTAACCCCAAAGACATCTCGTCCTCCTCCACCTAACCCCAAAGACATCTCGTCCTCCTCCACCTAACCCCAAAGACATCTCGTCCTCATCCTCCACCTAACCCCAAAGACATCTCGTCCTCCTCCTCCACCTAACCCCAAAGACACCTCGTCCTCCTCCTCCACCTAACCCCAAAGACACCTCGTCCACCTCCTAACCCCAAAGACACCTCGTCTTCCTCATCCACATAACCCCAAAGACATCTCGTCCTCCTCCACCTAACCCCAAAGACATCTCGTCCTCCTCCACCTAACCCCAAAGACATCTCGTCCTCATCCTCCACCTAACCCCAAAGACATCTCGTCCTCCTCCTCCACCTAACCCCAAAGACACCTCGTCCTCCTCCTCCACCTAACCCCAAAGACACCTCGTCCTCCTCCTCCACTTAACCCCAAAGACACCTGGTCCACCTCCACCTAACCCCAAAGACATCTCGTCCTCCTCCTCCACCTAACCCCAAAGACACCTGGTCCACCTCCACCTACGAGTAACCCCAAAGACATCTCGTCCTCCTCCTCCTCCACCTAACCCCAAAGACATCTCGTCTCATCTTCTTCATCTTCCTCTTCGCCTTGTTCCTCAGCTTCCTCTCCTTCTTTGCCAGTCTCCTCTTCCTCTTCCTCATTCTCCTCTTCCTTATTCTCATCTTCCTCTTCTTCGCCTGGTTCCTCAGCTTCCTCTCCTTCTTTGCCAGTCTCCTCTTCCTCTTCCTCATTCTCCTCTTCCTTATTCTCATCTTCCTCTTCTTCGCCTGGTTCCTCATCCTCCTCTTCTTCTTCGTCAGTCTCTTCCTTTTCCTCATTCTCCTCTAACTCCCATTCCTCTTCCTTATTTTCCTCTTCCTCTTCTACTTCTTCCTTAACCTCCTCTTTCTGTTCTTCTATCTCATCTTCCTCTCCCCCTCTTTCTCATCCTCTCTTCTCCTTCTTCCTCAGCTTCCTCTTCCTCTTCCTCAGCCTCCTCTTCCTCATTCTCCTCTACCTCCCATTCCTCTTCCTTATTCTCCTCTTCCTCTTCTCCTTCTTCCTTAACCCCCTCTTCCTATTCTTTTATCTCATCTTCCTCTCTTCTCCCTCTTCCTCGGCTTCCTCTTCCTCAGCCTCCTCTCCCTCTTCCTCAGCCTCCTCTCCCTCTTCCTCAGCCTCCTCTCCCTCTTCCTCAGCCTCCTCTCCCTCTTCCTCAGCTTCCTCTCCCTCTTCCTCAGGCTTCTATCCCTCTTCCTCGGCCTCCTCTCCCTCTTCCTCAGTCTCCTCTCCCTCTTCCTCAGCCTCCTCTCCCTCTTCCTCAGCTTCCTCTCCCTCTTCCTCAGCCTCCTCTCCCTCTTCCTCAGCCTCCTCTCCCTCTTCCTCAGCCTCCTCTCCCTCTTCCTCAGCTTCCTCTCCTTCTTTCTCAGGCCCTCTCCCTCTCCCTCAGCCTCCTCTCCCTCTTCCTCAGCCTCCTCTCCCTCTTCCTCCACCTCCTCCTCTGCTTGCCCGCCCTTACTCCTATTCCTTTTCTTTCTCTTCCTCTCCCTTCTCCTTTCGTCTCTTCTACCTCTTCCTCCTCTCTTTCATTTTCCTTGTTCACATCCTCCCCTTTGCCTGTCCTCTTATTATCTCGTTCCGTCTTCTTCCTCCACTCTTCCTCATCATGCTTCCTCCTCCTCCTCTTCTTCCTGTATCTCTTCCTCTTCACCTCTTCTTCCTTCATGGCTCTTTCATTTATTTTCTATAAACCTCATCACACTCATAACAAAAAGTCTTCATAAACCTTTATTTTCTTAAACCTGCATTAAGTATATTTTATGCTGCCGTTAGGCGATTTTATTCACGTTAAGTCCATACCAAAGAGGCTAATATGAGGTCAGTTGCGTCTTGCATGGACCACAGGGCCTGAACGACCATCATGCGTGACCTCTTACCGTGACAGGTCAATGCACGTGACACGTTCGACTTCATCGTTAGTCTGCCTTCTTACCTTTATTAGCTGTTTATCAAATATCGTTAATGAGTGTGTGTGTGTGTGTGTGTGTGTGTGTGTGTGTGTGTGTGTGTGTGTGTGTATGTGTGTGTGATTCACCAATGTACTGGATCAAGTGTTGGACTCGTGATCGACAGCTATTTCCCTCCCGGGAAAAGAACTCATAGCTCATATATGACCGATCTATGGGTAATGCTGTGATCTTAAACGCACACACACACACAACTCCCCGCCCACGATAGTTGGAGTAACGACTCCCAGCGTAGCGATACAAATTATTTCAGCCCTGGGCGGGATTCGAACCCGGACCGCCGCAGTGGCAGCCGGGAATTCTACCAACTGGGCCACGAGTGTGTGTGTGTGTGTGTGTGTGTGTGTGTGTGTGTGTGTGTGTGTGTGTGTGTGTGTGTGCGTGTGTGTGTGTGTGTGCGTGTAGGCATAAGTGTATATTTCCATGTATGTATTAAGCTGAATAAAATCGCCTTGCGACAAAAAGAAAAATCACTCAACACCAAAGTCGAGTTCGGGAATTGTGAGTCTCCGATCTTGATCCTTGCGAACCTCAGGATTCGATCTTATCCCATGTTCACCTTCTTCCCCTCTCCCAGGGCCCTTCCTCCCCCTTTCCCCTAACACTCCCTAATTACCAGGGGATTCTATTCAGGGGTTTTTGCTTCTGTAAATCACTCCTGTTATCGTCGCCCTTGTTTCAAACGCGTAATCCTTCTTTGCCATTTTTTTCCTCTTCGGGGAAAAACGACTGATATTCAGCCTCGACGCCGGAAAAAAGTGGACAAGCGGAGGAGGGGAGAGGGGAGGACGAGGAGGAAGAGGAGCAGGGGAGGAGTTGGAGTTGGAAGAGGAAAAGGAGAAGCAAGAGGAGGAAAAGGGGGGAGGGGAAGAAAAGGAGGAGGAAAAGGAGGATAAAAAGGAGGACGAAGAGGGGGAGGAAAAGGAGGAAAAGTGGGAGGAAAAGGAGGAGGAAAAGTAGGAGGAAAAGGAGGAGGAAAAGGAGGAGGAAAAGGAGGAGAAGGAGGAGGAAAAGGAGGAAAAGGAGGAGGAAAAGGAGGAGGAAAAGAAGGAAAAGGAGGAGGAAAAGGAGGAAAAGGAGGAAAAGGAGGAGGGTGAAAAGGAGGAGGAAGAGGACGAAAAGGAGGAGGCCGAAGAGGAGGATGAAGAGAGGAATAGGAACCGGGAACGGAAGAAGAGAGAGACGAAGAGAGAAAGAGAGGAATAAAGAGGAATAAGAGAAGGGCCAAAGGTAGAATTCGGAGAAAAGAGAAGATGAAGAGGAAGGAGTTGTAGGAGGAGATGGAGGACAAGGAAGAAGTGGAGGGAGAGGAAAAGATAGTGAAAACCGAACAAGAGGTACGAGGTAAGACAAAGCGAAGAGAAGAGAAGAAAGATGAAGAAGAAAGTGGAGGAAGAAAGAAAGTGGAAGGGGAAGAAGGGGGCAAGTGGAGGAAGAGAGTGGATGAGGAAGTGGAAGAGAAAAAAAGTGGAGTTGGAAAGAAAATACAACTGGAAAGAAAGTGGACATGGGAAGAAAACGGAGAAGGAAAGAAAATGGAATTGGAAAGAAAACGGAGAATGAAAATGGAGTGGGGAGAGAAAGTGTCGGGAGAAAGAAAACGGAACGAGAGAGAACGTGGAAAGAAAACGGAACGAGAGAGAACGTGGAAAGAAAACGGAACGAGAGAGAACGTGGAAAGAAAACGGAACGAGAGAGAACGTGGAAAGAAAACGGAACGAGAGAGAACGTGGAAAGAAAACGGAACGAGAGAGAACGTGGAAAGAAAACGGAACGAGAGAACATGGAAAGAAAACGGAAGAGGAGGAGGAAGGGAGCGGATGTGGGAAATGAAATAGAAGAGGAAGGGGAGGAGCGTAAAGGAGGAAGAGGCAACAGGAAGTGGATTTAGAGGAACAAAAAACGGAGGCATAAAGTGGAAGGAGAATAAATGGAGGAAGTGGAGTGGGCCAGAAGTATTGCTTGGCTTTGTAGAATAGGCAAGAGAAGATCTGGATAATCACGTCTTGAAGGCAACAAGAGAGGCACTAGTGTTTGCGAATTCCCCCCCCCTCCCTCCCCTCTCCCTCCTTTTCCCCTCCCCTCTTTCCTCCTCCCTCCCTCCCCTCTCCTCCCCATCCCCCTCCCCTCCTTCCTCCTCCCTCCCTCCCCTCACCCTCCTTTTCCCCTACCCTCTTTCCCCCTCCCTCCCTCCCCTCTCCTCCCCTCCCTCTCCCCTCTTTCCTCCTCCCCTTTCACCTCCTCCCTCCCTCCGTCCACTTCCTTTGTTCATAATCAAGAAGTAAACAGGAGTCCAAAACGAAAGAAAATGGGATGTAGGTTTACACCAAAAAGAAAGAAAACGGAATGCAAGATTTCCTCAAAACAAAAATAAACCAACAAATTAAAAAAAAAAAGAAATGAAGAAGCAGGATTTCCTAAAATTGAAAACAGAATAAAGAAATTACCTCAAAATGAAAGAAAACGGAATGTAAGATTACTCCCCCAATTGAACGAAAACGGAATACGGAGGTGGATGTAGGACAGGTGAGGCTGAGGAGAAGAGAGAACACAAGAACATAAGAATGAAGGAGACTGTAAGAGACCATAAGGCCTACACTAGACAGTTCCATATCCATCACCACCTGTCATCCCCATCCATAAAGTTGTCTAACCGTTTCTTAAAACAACTGATAGTTTCAGCGCTCACTAGATGGTTATTAAGTCTATTCCATTCGTTGACCACCCTATTAGTAAACCAATTTTTGCCTATTTCCTTCTTAAATCTAAACTTGTCCAGTTTAAATCCATTACTGCGAGTCCTGCCCTGTTATTTCAATATGATGACCTTGTTTGCGTCACCCTTGTTAAAGCCTTTTATCCATTTGAACACCTCTATTAGATCACCCCGCACTCTGCGTCTTTCCAGAGAGTGTAGGTTAAGGTGCCTAAGCCTCTCTAAATCTAAAAGAGTTTGTGGAGGAGGAATGTGAGGCAAGAAAGAGAGCAATAAAGATATGAAAGAGAGAGGATGTGGAGGATGGGGGTAGGATGCGAAGGATGAAGACAAGACGTGAATAAGGAAGCCTGAGCATATGAAGAATAAAGATAGATATAAGGAGGAGAAACTATGAAGGACTTGAATGGTAGGCCTGAAGACGGGAAAATCGAGGTTTAAAAATGAAAATACGAAGAAGTTAACGAAAAGAAAAGGGATAGAGAAAAGCCGGGAACATTGGGGGCAAAGGTTTTAAAAATGGTGGGGGGCAAGGTCATCATATTAAGACACCAGGGAAGGACTCGTAGTAATGAAATTAAATTGGACAAATCAGGGTTTAAGAAGGAAAGGAACAAGAATTGGCTTCCCAACAGGGTAGTTAAGGAATGGAATAAACTTATAACCATGTAGTAAGCGTTTAAACAATCGATTGTTTTAAGAGATAAGATAACTTTATGGCAAGGGATGACAGGTAGTAAGGAACATGGGACTACCTAGTGGAGGTCTTATGGTCCCTTGCAGTCTTCTCCATAATGTTCTTATTGGTACAGAACACAGGAAAATAAACGAGGAGATCCCTGGAACAATAAAGAAGAGAGACGTACAAGAGAAGTGGTATATCAAGTTAGATATATAGTACGAGTTAGTAATATAGAATACGTTAGGGATATAGTATAAGTTATGGGTACAATAGTTAGTGCTATAATCTAAGGTAGGGATATGGGACATTCTATCCCGAAGGGATTTCTCCCCGTCCTCGCCTTATATGCAAAGGGGGTCGGAGAGGGGGGGTCGCCGATTAAATGAAGCGGCCTTGCTGTGGATGTACTGTGTCTTGCGACACTGCTTCTGACCCAGGGCGGTGGGCAGGGTGCAGGGATGACCCGTCATCCAGGAGGTGCTCAGATGAGAGGAAGGGTGGGAGGGATGTGGAGTGTATTTAGGGATGAAATGGGTGGGAGTGTTTTTATGCCTTTCCCTTTTTGGCTACCTCCCTTGGAAGGGGGGAAAAGCCTTGGTATATGTATGTATGTATATAGCACGACTTAAGGATAAAGAATGATTTAGGGAGATACTCGAATTACAAATCAGGGATATAGTGCTAGATAGGAATATTGCATAAGTTGGAAATAAAATCTAACTTAGAAATATAGCTCATGTTATCAGGTACAAGTCAGGAATGCAGTACAAGTTAGGGATGTAGTACAAGTTAAGGATATGGTTAAGTTGGAAATAAAGTATATTGTTGTTATACCTTAGGCCATGCTACCTACATACATACATACGTACACGCATGCTCCACCTTTGTAATCCTTTGTTACATAGTGCGAGTCTGATAGGCGTACTTCGACAGTTACGCCAGTCAAAGAGAATATCTAAATATAGATTCTGTTCACTACAAACAACTCACTACAGCCATACACATACATTATACTCGTTTCTATTTATAATTATCAACAATTCAGTTTAATTCAAAGATAGGTAAAGCGTGTATATATCAATCAAATTTCTCTATGTAGTGTAGTTATCAACATCTGTAAATATGTTTATACAATTTAATCTCTGTTTATAATGAAGACTCGCTGTAATATCTAGCATGTAGATTAGGTCAAAGGCATTTCTATAGGATCGCTGTAGATGTAGGGTCACGAGTCAACCAAGCCGATTATAAGGGCCCTTTCACACTAAGCAACTAGTGACCGTCACTAGTGACGGTCACTAGTTGCCTACCATTATTTTAAATTGAGCCTTTCACACTACGTCACTGCGGTTGCCCGGTTGCGCAACAGGCTATGGCTGTTGCCCGCTCCGGTAACAAGTGACCGTCACTGGCAGTTGCCGTCACCGACCACCTTTCACACTACGTCACTGCGGTTGCCCGGTTGTGCAACAGGCTACGGCTGTTGCCCGCTCCGGTAACAAGTGACCGTCACTGGCAGCTGCCGTCACCGACCGTCTCTTTTTCTTGACCAACAAAGCCAACAGAAGCACCTATTCCATTGATGACATTCTCTCGACTGATGAGATGATGAGGAAGGATTCTACAAGTCGGTGACAGTCACTGGTTGCTTGCAGTTGCCCGAGTCTCTAAGTAGTCTGAGGTTTGGGATACTTGTGCAAAGACCAGCGTAGGTCGTTGTGTCAAATAGAAATAGACAGCAAGTGAATAGATGTGTTTGATTACACCACTAATAGTTGAGCTCGTTCCCGAGACTCTCGATATCTCAAGAATATATAACACACACACCTTAAGGATACGACACAAGTTAGGAACACTGCATAAATTAGGGTTACAAGTTCAATCAAGATTTATTATTTTTCACTGATTGTAAGTTAGGAACACAAACTAGGAACATAGTATAAGTCAGGGTTATAAACCCAATAAGGACGTATATTTTTCACAGAATGTGAGTTATGAGGAGCAAGGCAATTGGTTCCATTTCATTCTTCCTTCCTGGTCTGAGGATGGAACGATCTCGAGACTGTGCGAGTGAGCAGGCAGTTCCTCAGACGGAAGAGAGAGAGAACACGGCAGGAATAAAAGGAGAGATTGAAAAAAGGGAAGAAATGGTACAATGAAAAAATAGCAATAAAGAAAGCGACGAGAGTTGAGCCGGAGAAGAGGACTAGAGGGATTGAGGGAGGAGGAGGACGAGGAGGTTTGGAGGAGGAGGAGGTTTGGAGGAGGAGGAGGTGGAGGAGGAGGAGGAGATGGAGGAGGAGGGGGGAAAGAGACAAGATATGAAACAATGCGCAAATTTCGATGCACGACAGGAAGAAATTGAAATTAATGAAAAGAAAAGGTCAAAAGTGGAGGGAGGGAGGGAGGGAAGGAGGAATGGAGGGAGGGAGGGAGGAGTGGAGGCCAGATTGGAGGTGAGAGTGGAGGTGGCAGTGGGAGTGGATATCTCCCCTCCTCTCCCCAGTCTCACCCACCTTCATCTTCTCTCTCTCTCTCTCTCCTTTTATATTCCCTGACAATGTCACCTTATGTTCTCCATTCTTTTATTTATGTAGGTATTGAAATATGTATGTATATGTGTGTATGTATATGTATTATGTATGTATGTATACGTGTTATGTATGTACGTATGTGCATGTATATATATATATATATATGTGTGTGTGTGTGTGTGTGTGTGTGTGTGTGTGTGTGTGTGTGTGTGTGTGTGTGTGTGTGTGTGTGTGTGTGTGTGTGTGTGTGTGTGTGTGTGTGTGTGTGTGTGTGTGTGTGTGTGTGTGTGTGTGTGTGTATGTATGCATATATGCATTCTAAAATCACCACTTCCAACACAGTTTCCACCAACACTTTCATCAATACAATTTCCACCACCACCACCAGCAACACCACCACCTCCACTATCGCTACTGCTACCACCGGAACCGCTGCGGCGCCGCCGCCACAGCCACCGCCACCACCACCACTAATTCTACCACTCGAACTGCGGCGCCACTAAAACCAAAGCCTCGACCCGTTATCTCCTAAGCCGTTCTTTCGCACGAGTGGGAGAGGAAAGGGAGGAGGGGAGGGGGGAAGGAGAGGGGAGGGGAGAGGAGGGGGAAGGGGAGGAGAGCGGAGGGGAGGGGAGGGGAGGGGAGGGGAGAGGAGGGGGAAGGGGAGGAGAGCGGAGGGGAGGGGAGGAGAGCGGAGGGGAGGAGAGATATGTAGAAAAGAGAGATAGAAAGGGGGAAGAGAGGGGAGAAGGGTAGAGGGTGTAGAGAGGTAGAGGGGTCCAGAGAAGACAGGAAGAGAGAGGAAGAAGGGGAGATGGGGAGAGGGGTTGGAAGAGGAGAGGTAGAGAAAGGAAGAAGGGGAGAGTGGGAGATGGGGACGGGTTGAGAGGGGAGAAAGGGGAGAAAGGGGAGAGGTGGAGAGGGGGGAGAGGTAGAGAGAGGAAGAAGGGGAGACGAGGAGGAGGGGAAGACGGGAAGAGGGGAGAGGGGTCGAGAGGGGAGAGGTAGAGAAAGGAAGAAGGGGAGAGGGGGAGATGGGGAGAGGGGTTGAGAGGGGAGAAGGGGAGATGGGGAGGGGAGAAGGGAAAAGGGAGAGATTATAGGAGTGAGGGGAGAGGAAGAAAGGATAATAGAGAGGAGAGAGGAAAGAGGGGAGAGGAGAGAGGAAAGAGGGGAGAGGGGAGAGTGATATAGGGATAGAAGGGTAAAAGGTCAACAGGGATGAGATATGTGATGGGAGGAGAGGGGAAACGGGGAG
Source organism: Oratosquilla oratoria (assembly GCF_046742065.1). Lineage (NCBI taxonomy): Eukaryota > Metazoa > Arthropoda > Malacostraca > Stomatopoda > Squillidae > Oratosquilla > Oratosquilla oratoria. The sequence continues at coordinate 22,761,712 of NC_134781.1, read as the reverse complement.
ATGGTGAGGGGGGAGAGGGGGAGATGGTGAAGGGGGAGATGGTGAAGGGGGAGATGGTGAGGGGGGAGAGAGGGAGATGGTGAAGGGGGAGAGGGGGAGATGGTGAAGGGGGAGAGGGGGAGATGGTGAGGGGGAGAGGAGATGGTGTGGGGGAGAGGGGAAGAAAGATAGAAGGGGGAGACGGGGAGATGGTGAGGGGGAGAGGGGGAGATGGTGAGGGGGAGAGGGGGAGATGGTGAGGGGGAGAGGGGGAGATGGTGAGGGGGAGAGGGGGAGATGGTGAGGGGAAGTGGAGGAGATGGTGAGGGGGAGAGGGGGAGATGGTGAGGGGGAGATGGGGAGATGGTGAGGGGGAGATGGTGAGGGGGAGAGGGGGCAGATGGTGAGGGGAGAGGGGGAGATGGTGAGGGGAGAGGGGGAGATGGGGAGGGGGAGAGGGGGAGATGGTGAGGAGGAGAGGAGGAGATGGTGTGGGGGGAGAGGAGGAGGAGATGGTGTGGGGGAGAGGGGATGAAAGATGGAAGGGGGAGACGGGGAGATGGTGAGGGGGAGGAGAGGGGGAGATGGTGAGGGGGGATGGTGAGGGGGAGAGGGGAAGAAAGATGGAAGGGGGAGACGGGAGGATGGTGATGGGGGAGACGGTGAGATGGTGAGGGGGAGAGGGGGGAGATGGGGAGAGGGGGGAGATGGGGAGATGGTGAGGGGGAGAGGGGGGAGGGTGAGGGGGAAGAGGGGGAGATGGTTTGGGGAGAGGGGGAGATGGTTTGGGGGAGAGGGGGAGATGGTTTGGGGAAGAGGGGGAGATGGTTTGGGGGAGAGGGGGAGATGGTGAGGGGAGAGGGGGAGATGGTGGGGGGAGAGGGGGAGATGGTGAGGGGGAGAGGGGGAGATGGTGAGGGGGAGAGGGGGAGATGGTGAGGGGGGAGAGGGGAATATAAAGAGGGGAGGAGACAGGGAGGGAGGGACAGGAGGGGAGAGGTGGAGGGGGATAAGCAGGAGGGGAGAGACAGGAGGGGGAGAGATGGAGGTAGAGGGGGAGGGGGGAAGGTGCAAAGACGTAGAATATGGAACAAGTATATAGAAAACGGATTTGGGCAGAGAACGTGCCCAGACATCGATGGCGCGGCTAGGGTCAAGGAGACGGAGAAAGAGGGACAAGGAGAGGGAGAAAGAGGGACAAGGAGAGGGAGAAAGAGGGAGAAGAGAGGGAGGGAGAGGGAGGGGGAGAAGGAGAGGGAGAAAAAGGGAGGATGGAGAAAGAGGAAGAGGGAGGAGGAAGAGGGAGGAGGAAGAGGGAGGAGGGAGAAGGAGAGGGAGAAGGAGGGAGGAGAGGGAGAAAGAGGAAGAGGGAGAAAGAGGAAGAGGGAGAAAGAGGAAGAGGGAGAAAGAGGAAGAGGGAGAAAGAGGGAGAGGGAGAAAGAGGGAGAGGGAGAAAGAGGGAGAGGGAGAAGGAGAAAGAGGGAGGAGGGGTAGAGAGAAGGAGTGGGAGAGGGAGAAAGAGGGAGAGGGAGGTGAAGGGAGATGAAGGGAGAGGGAGAAAGAGGGAGAGGGAGAAGGAGGAAGAGGAGGAGGTGTGGAAAGAGGAGGGGGAGAAAGAGGAAGAGGGAGAAAGTGGGAGAGGACGACGTAGATGGATAGGGAGAATGAGGGATATATAAAGAGTGAGAGAGATGAAGGAGGAAGAAATAGAAGAGGGTGAAGAAGAGGAATAGGAGGAAGAGGAGGAATAAGAGTGTCAGAAAGAGAGAGAGAGAGAGAGAGGGGGAAGAGAGATAGAGAGAAAGAGAGAGGGGGAAGAGAGGAAGAGAGAGATAGAGATAGAGAGAGATAGAGATAGAGATAGAGAGAGAGAAGAAAGAGGAAGGAGAGAGTACATTGATAAACGGAAGAGAAAAGTGGAAGGGGAATATACGAAAAGACAAGAAACAAACTGAAGAGATAGAAGAACAAGATAAGGAGGAAACAGCAACAACGGGATAAAGAAAATGAAAAAGAAAATGGAGATGTACAGGAAAAAAGAATATATATATATATATATATATATATATATATATATATATACACACATATATATGTACAACACTGAATGGGTCCCAGTGAACAGATAACTCTTGATGACGCAGTCTGTAAGTCACTACAACACTCGTCACGTGCTAACCCTGGTTCGAGTCCTTGGCCTTAATACGTTTCAATTTCTGCATGTTGGCCTCCGCGGATCACCCGATGTTGATGGTTTAGAAATAAAGTGTGTTGTTGTTGATATATATATATATATATATATATACATATATATATATATATATACATATATTTATATATATATATATATATATATATATATATATGTAGACATACATACACGCAAACAGGGGTTGGGGTGATACCGTGGTACACTGTGTAGCATTCCGTTCTTTTGGTGTCCTTACTGCCTCCACCATCCCTTTCTCACATTCGCCTTCCGTTGTGGCGCATTGGCTTCGACCTCTCGATATTTTACAGGGGATCAGAGTTCGTACTGGTTATCAAAAGTAAAGATTCGACTAAGACTTCTAGAAGAAGAAAAAAATGAAGAAGTTATTTTTGAGATCTTGATGACCCTCTTCAAGAAAAAAATAAAATTAAATTAAATACAATTAAACAAATTATAGATACGAGCCCAAGACATTTTTGAAGAAATAGATTGTTGACCATGACTTCTCGAAGGTCCTCTTCAAGAAAAAAAAAATGGTGTTTACAGCTAAGCCCTAAGACATTCCTAAAAAAAAAAAAAAAAAAAAAAAAAAAAAAAAAATCTACTCCCTTTTCCATTTGCTTTAATTCTCCCTGGACTTGATATGGAGGATCAGCCCATACCGAGGCGTTCCCATATGATTTTTTCCCTTCCTGGGCAAGTGCGTTGGTCGACAATTAAATTCTAATTAAAAGAAAACAAAATTTTGCAACGTCCACGGCGCTGTGTTTTCCTCCACCACGAGCCAAAGATATTTTCTATTATGTTTTTATTTCACACACACACACACACACACACACACACACACACACACACAGTTTTATACATACATACATATATATATATATATATATATATATATATATATACACATATATATATACATACAGTATATATATGTATATACATATACATACAGTATATATATGTATATACATATACACATACATATATATATTTATATATATACATATATATATATACATACATATATATGTATATTCATATATATATATATATATGCATACATACATATGCATAAAACAAACATACATAAACACATACACACATACATACATATTCGTCCATACATAGATACACATGGGTAGATAAGTTTAACAACTCGCATCGCTTTTCGTATAATAACATCTACAGTGCTCAAGTACAAGGAAAAAATACAATATACAGTACAGTAGTACATCATCTCTAAGAAACATGAGATGAAACAAGATGTCTCTGGTTGATATAAAGACTACATCATTCTTCACAAATATAGTTATCTAATCTATATAACATTTGATGGAGATTTATATTATCCAATCTGCATTCAACAGGAATTCTGTGTAGAATTCTGTTTGATATTTGGTGTTGTCTGAAACTGACAACGGAAATCTTCCACAAAGATGGACATCTATGAATAAATGATTAAATAACCAAATAACCAAACTAATAAATAACCAAATGAAATAGAAATTGGATAAATTGATATACAATACGTAAGTGGATAATTAGATAAGTTGATAAAGAAATAGTTAGTAGGTGAGTCTTCGAATACGTAGGTAATTTATCAAACATATACTTGAGCATATATTTCATTATGAAAAATCTCCCTGAAGAAGAGTTCATTTGTTTTAATTATCAACTCCCAGGGGGATGCAAACAGAATAAGGTTCAAACGAGAGAAAGAGAATAAAAGAGAGAGAAAGAGAATAAAAGAGAGAGAAAGAGAGAGAGAGAGAGAGAGAGAGAGAGAGAGAGAGAGAGAGAGAGAGAGAGAGAGAAAGAAGGGGGGAGGGAGAGGAGAGAAATAGAGATAGAGAGAGAAAGAGGGAGAGAGAAAAAGAGAAAGAGAGGAGAGGGAAAGGAGAGAGAAAGAGAGGAGAGAGAGAAAGAGAGAGAGAGAGAGAAAGGAGATAGATATAGAGATAGAGAGAGAAAAAGGGAAAGAGAAATAGAGGAGAGAGAAAGAGAGGAGAAAGAGAGGAGAGAGAAAGAGAGGAGAGAGAAAGAGAGAGAGAGAGCGAGAGAGAGAGAGAGCGAGCGAGAGCGAGAGAGAGAGAGAGAGAGAGAGAGAGAGAGAGAGAGAGAGAGAGAGAGAGAGAGATTTTAAGCAACCGTTTCTACGCGTGTGCACTGTCGCATTTTACGTTGAGAGATAAAGCAACAATTGAGAGGAAACTATCTTGTCCCAGACGAGTCTACAATAAAATTCTAAATAAAAGAAAAGCGCTTTAGCTGTGACGGAGTCGTCCATCCATTACCTTTGCCTATTGTGGCAGGATAGCCTTAAATCACTGTTGCTCTGCAAATACCCTGGTCCACGTACATACATGCACACTAATACACACACTAAAACACACCTACACACACATATATATAACAGTATATATATATATATACATATATATATATATATATATATATGTGTGTGTGTGTGTGTGTGTGTGTGTGTGTGTGTGTGTGTGTGTGTGTGTGTGTGTGTGTGTGTGTGTGTATGCATATATAAATATATATTTGACAAACGTGATGGAAATTATGATTGTGATAATGTAATAATAATAATTATAAGAAAAATATCAATAATAATAATAATAACAATAATAATAATAAAAATAATAATAAAATAATAACAATAAAATAATAACAATAATAAAATAATAATAAAAATAAATAATAATAAAAATAAAATAATAATAATAATAAAATAATAATAATAATTATAATAATAATAATATAATAATAACAATAGAATAATAATAATAGTAATAAAATAATAATGATAACAAAATAATAATAATAACAATAATAATGATAATAAAATAATAATAATAACAGTAAAATAATAATAAAACAATAAAAAATAATAAAATAGTAATAACAATAATAATAATAATAAAAACAATAATAAGAATAGTAATAAAGGTGGTAATGTTTATAATGAAAATGATGATTATAAAAACAAAAGAACACTAACAACACAAAAGATAAAATCTCTTATACGTACGATAAGGTTCCCTCCTCTTTTCCGCCTCTTCTCGTTTGTGTGTTTCTGGCATCTGCATGGACTAATGGGTCTCCTGCAGGCTTTGTCCTGCGTGGTGTTGCAATTTGCTCGTTCTGCTAATCTCGGTCATTAAATCAATTTCAATGTTGCAGAGATTAGGATATTGCATCCTTATCACTGGTTGTGAGTTTATCTCATAACAGTT
>NC_134781.1:22733773-22751273 GCF_046742065.1 Oratosquilla oratoria | reverse complement strand
GTATAACATCAAACTATTTCAAAGGTACTTTTTTCTAAGAAAGTAAGCATAGGTTCATTCATACACACATAACTTAATTAAGGCTTGAAAGCAACGGAAAACTAATGTCTATACTTTAAATTAACTAGAAGGAATAAACTAGAAAACCAGGATTTGCATATCAAAGTAACATTTGTTGCTACCCAGAAGCGTTGAACACGAGACAAACAAATCTAATTCTTATACAACAAAAATAAAAAGGAATTAGAGTAGAATACAAAATTAACCAAATAAAAATAAAGTAAAATTAAATAGAAAATGAAATAAAATAGAATAAAATAAAATGAAAGCGAGCAAATCCCTCCAAGTATTGTTCAAATTTCGCTAAAAACATTTCTAAAATAAAATTTCTAAACAACACATACCAGATATGAGAATCACAGACCAAATTACTTAAAAACTAAACCTCTTCACTGAACTGAAACGTCCTCTGTCTACAGACGATTTTATTCAACCAAGTGGGCGTGCTTGGGGTCCAAACGGAACCCCAGTTCGATCCTGAACCCTTCCATCACTGAACAAAACCATCTGGTGCTAGCTAAAAAAAAAAAAAAAAAAAATCACTGTAGCAGGTGTGAAACTTGGGAGGATGACTTCCGACCTCCAAAAAAATAATAATAATAATAAACGAATAAAAAGTTTTCGAAAGAGACTGCGAGAAAAACTAAGGTCCTTAACTACCAAGGGCCCCTAATTAAGGTCGTAATCAGACCAATTAAAAAAAGGTGGAAGAGTCTCCTTAAAAAGGAGGTCAAGGACGCTTCCTGACCACCAAGAACGTGGTGTAAACATGATGTCAAGGAGAGGTATAACAAATCGACAAGAACGTACATACATATATTACATACATGTGTATAGTGTACATATGTATAGATATAATTATAAATATATATAAATTCAAATTTAATCATATATTGTGTGTGTGTGTGTGTGTGTGTGTGTGTGTGTGTGTGTGTGTGTGTGTGTGTGTGTGTGTGTGTGTGTGTGTGTGTGTGTGTGTGTGTGTGTGTGTGTGTGTGTGTGTGTGTGTGTGTGTGTTTGTGTGTGTATTCCGCACTCAACCGAACACACACACACACACAAACACACACAAACACACGCACTCTGAGAGAGAGAGAGAGAGAGAGAAATGTATGAAGCTGAATATAAGAACGTAAATTATTCAATAATCACTCACATATTCTCGGTGATGAAGTTTGAATATGCGTACCTGTAAAAGAAAAATTCGTATTCTCGTTAAAAACATGTCGAGTTCTGCAGGAGAGTATATTACATGACAAGATCAACGAGTCATCACAAATTCAACTTATCTTTTCAAAATATGTTCACAGATTCAATATACAGAAATACAAGGAGGAAAGAAAATAAACTCATTAATCCATATCGCGTATGTCTTTCTTATGGTTATCGCCAGGGTGGAGGGGAAGGGAGGGGAGGGAGAGATGGAAGAGGTAACCATGGTAACTAAAGGTTTAAACCATTTAACACTTAAAGGACGAAGATCACACACAAAGAGGAGGAAAAGGAGGAAGAGGAGGAGAAGGAGGAAGAGGAGGAAAAGGAGGAAGAGGAGGAAAAGGAGGAAAAGGAGGACGAGGAGGAAAAGGAAGTAGAGGAGGAAAAGGAGGAATAGGAGGAGGAGGAGAAAGAGAAGTGAAGGAAGAATAGGAGGAGAAAGAAGTGAAGGAGGAACAGGAGGAGGAGAAAGGGAAGTGAAAGAGGAATAGGAGAAGAAGAAAGAGAAGTGAAGGAGGAATAGGAGGAGAAGAAAGAAAAGTGAAGGAGGAACAGGAGGAGGAGAAAGAGAAGTAAAGGAGGAAGAGGAGGAGGAGGAGAAAGAGAAGTGAAGGAGGAAGAGGAGGAGGAGGAGAAAGAGAAGTGAAGGAGGAATAGGAGGAGGACAAAGAAGGGTATAGGAGAAAATCCCTAAATCTAATCAGATAATTAATCAACCGAGAGGGGAACACAGAGACGTCTTAGGATAGATCAAGAAAACTCCTTCCCTCCATCCCCCCCAAAAAAAAAATCCCTACATATTCCCCACCCACACACACAACCCTCCGTCCCCATCACATTACGCCCCTCCCCCTCTCCCCCCCAAGGAGCTGGAGAAGGGGGGGGAGGGTTCAACTCCCCACCCCCACCCCACCCCCTCAACCTCCTCTCCTCCACTTAACAATCCCCCCTGGGGGAGAAGAGGAAGGTATGTGGAGTAAACAACCCTAATGAACGTGGAACGCATCATTACAGTGAGGGAGAAAGATGGTGGAGAAAACAAGATGGTGGAGGGGAGGAGTCATGGTGGAGGAAGATTTTTTTTTTTTTTTTTTGCGGTGTGGGGAGGAAGAATACAAGAACGTGAAAGTGGAGGAGACTGCAAGAGACCATAAGGCCTACACTAAGCAGTTTCGTGTCCCTTACCATTTGTCATCCCTGTCCATAAAGTTATCTAACCTTCTTTTAAAACAACTGATAGTTTCAGCGCTCGCTAATTGGTTACCAAGTCTATTCCTTTCGTTAACTACCCTTTTGAGAAACCAATTCTTGGCCATTTCCTTCTTAAACCTAAATTTATCCACATTGGAACAGGACCAAACACATCTGGAGGAGAAATAGGAAGAGAAAATGGATAAGGATTAATTGAGAAAAGATAGGAAGTAGGAAGAATAGGAGGAGGAGGAGGAGGAGGAGAAGGGGCACGAGGGAATTAAACCAAAACGAGGAGGAAGAGGAGGAGGAGGAGGAAGGAGGAGGAGGAGGAGGAGGAGGAGGAGGAGGAGGAGGAGGAGGAGGAGGAAAATGAGGTTATAAAAGAAGACTTCTAGTGTCTGATTTCTGACGGTTGAACGTGTTGTCTTCAAGAATATAAAGAAGATGAAACACAAAGGCAAATGCCGACAAGACTGTGAGAATCAACACCGTGTGAGATCGAAACCTTTATTGGTACGACGTTTCGCTTGTTACAGCTTTTTCAAGTACAGACATATGGCAAACACTCTGAGTACATATAGGCATATAGGCCAGTTCCTTCCCCGTCGGCCTATATGTACTCAGAGTGTTTGCCATATGTCTGTACTTGAAAAAGCTGTAACAAGCAAAACGTCGTACCAATAAAGGTTTCGATCTCACACGGTGTTGATTCTCACAATATAAAGAAGAGTTATAACAATTTCCTCGAAAAAATTGGGAAGAAAATACAAGAAAAATCACCGCAAATATCGACAGTTACAAAGAAAGCAACCACGTTCTGAGGCCGAAGACGAAGAGGAGGAGGAAGAGAAAGTGGAAGAAAAGAAGAAGAAGCGAGGAGGAGGAATGAGAAGAGAGAATAGGAGGGAGAGAGTGAGGAGGAGGAAGATATGGTAGGAGAGGAGGAGGGAGAGGATAAAGAGAGACAATAGGAGAGAGGAAGAAGGAGAGGAAGAGGAAGAAGAGGGGTAGGATGAAAAAGAAGAGGAGTAGGAAGAAGAAAAAGAGGAAGGAGAAAGAAGAGGAAGGAGAGGATGAAGAAGAGGAATGGGGCGAAGAAGAAGAGGAGGCGGAGGCGGAGGAGGAGGAGGAGGAGGAGGAGGAGGCGGAGGAGGAAGAGGCGGAGGAGTATGAACAGAAAATAAAAGGGAAGAGGGGTTGCAGTAGGAAAGAAGGTAAATAAAAAAAGAACGGACAGGGAACAAGGAGGAAGAAGAGGGAGGGAAAAAGAGAAAAAGAGAAAAAGAGAAAAAGAGGAGAGACACGTTTTAAGAATAAATACGTTGACGGAGACAGAAATTGGACGAAAGACATAAACAAAGAAGTCAAGAAATAAAGAAGGAGAAGAAAAGAAGGAGAAACAAAAGACGAAGTAACAGAGAAGATGGAAGAAGGAGAGAGGAGGGAAGAAGGGGAAAAGACGAGAAAAGAAAATGGACAAGAAAATAAAAAAGAAAAAAATTGTAATGTACATCGACGAGTCATAACACATTTCAATATCTGGAAATAGGCGAAGAGGAACAAAGACTAGAAAGATTACCTGCGGCCGAAGCCTTTGCCTTAAGTCTGCATCATTCAAGTAAAAAGTTCTTGCTTGTATAGTGGCGTGGCAGTGTCCAAAACCTCATTGCTTTTAAGGGTAAGAAGCCAAAAAGTACAAGCATTTCTCTCTCTCTCTCTCTCTCTTTCCTTCCTTCTCTCCTTCATTCCTTCCCTTTTTCCTTCTTTTCTGTTTTCCTTCTCTCCTTCTTTCCTTCTCTCTTTCCTTCCTTCTCTCTTTTCTTCCTTCTCTCCTTCATTCCTTCTCTCTTTCTCTCTCTCTCTTTCCTTCCCTCTCTCTCTTCTTCCTTCTCTCCTTCATTCCTTCCCACTTTCCTTCTTTTCTGTTTTACTTCTCTCCTTCCTTCCTTCTCTCTCTCTCTCTCTCTTTCTCTGTCAGTCTCGCTCTAAACAAAATATTGTCTTGCTATCTGACATTTGCATTGTTTTCCATAATGTTTCCTTGTCGTTGTAAAAGAAAAGAGAAAATGAAAAATAAAAAGGAAATTGTCGTTGTAAAAGAAAAGAGAAAATGAAAAATAAAAAGGAAATTGTCGTTGTAAAAGAAAAGAGAAAATGAAAAATAAAAAGGAAATTGTCGTTGTAAAAGAAAAGAGAAAATGAAAAATAAAAAGGAAATTGTCGTTGTAAAAGAAAAGAGAAAACAAAAATAAAAAGGAAGTTGTCGTTGTAAAAGACAGGAGAAAATGAAAAATAAAAAGGAATTTGTCGTTGTAAAAGAAAATAGAAAATGAAAAATAAAAATGAAATTGTCGTTGTAAAAGAAAAGAGAAAAAAAAATTCGTTGTAAAAGAAAATAGAAAATTAAAAATAAAAAGGAAATTGTCGTTGTAAAAGGAAAGAGAAAATGAAAAATAAAAAGTAAATTGTCGTTGTAAAAGAAAATAGAAAATGAAAAATAAAAAGTAAATTGTCGTTGTAAAAGAAAATAGAAAATGAAAAATAAAAAATAAATTGTCATTGTTAAAGAAAATAGAAAATAAAAATAAAAACTAAATTGTCGTTGTAAAAGAAAAGAGAAAATAAAATTTTTAAATGAAATTGTCGTTGTAAAAGAAAATAGAAAAATAAAAATAAAAAGGAAATTGTCGTTGTAAAAGAAAATAGAAAATGAAAAATAAAAAGTAAATTGTCGTTTTTAAAAGAAAATAGAAAATGAAAAATAAAAATAAATTTGTTTCGTTGTAAAAGAAAATAGAAAATGAAAAATAAAAAGGAAATTGTCGTTGTAAAAGAAAAGAGAAAATAAAAAAGAAATTGTCGTCTCATTTTATGCAATGGGGGGATGGAGAGGGGGGGTCGCCGATTTAATGAAGCGGCCTTGCTGTGGATGTGCTGTGTCTTGCGACACTGCTTCTGACCCAGGGCAGTGGACAAGGTGCAGGGATGACCCGTCATTCAGGAGGTGCTAAGATAAGAGGGAGGGTGGAGGGGTGTGGAGTGTATTCAGGGATGGAATGGGTGGGAATGATTTTATGCCTTTTTCTTTTTGGCTACCCCCCTTGTAAGGGGGAAAAACCCTTGGTATATGTATGTATGTCGTCGTAAAAGAAAAGAGCAAATGAAAATAAAAAGGAAAGAAGAAACAGGAAGAAAAGTTGCAGACAAGTATAAAAAACAAAACAAAACAAAAAACAGAAAAAGAGTAGGAAAGACAAGATACGAGAGGAAAGGATAAGAAACAAAACAAATGTGAAGAGTGGAAGACAAGATATATAAAAAGATTAGGAAGACAAAGAAGAAAGTGGGGGAAAGAAGAATAGGTAAAAAGGAAGCGAGGAAGAGCGAAAGGAGGAAGAGGAGGAGGAAGCACGAGAAGCAAATAAAAATAAAAGAAATAGACAAAGAAAGAAAAACGGAAGAACTAAAAAAAGAAAAAAAAATAATAATAACAATAAAATAATAAAGTCAAAATAAAATAAAACAAAAGAGATTCAAAATAAAGATAAAATAAAGTCAAAATAAAGATAAAATACGATTAAAAAAAAAAGACAAAATTGTTTAATAGTAGAGGTTAGGTCGGGGTGAGTAGGAGAAGGAGTAAAAGACTAGATAAGTTGGGGAATGGTGAAGAAAGTTAGGGAAAGTGAAGAAGATAAGAAAGGGTGGAGAAGGGTCGAGAAGGGTGGAGAAGGATGGAGAAGGATGGAGAAGGGTGGAGAAGGGTGTAAAACGGTTGAAAAAAGTGGGGGAATGGTGGGGAAGGTTAAAGGTGTTGGAGAAGGGTTGGGGAGGGTTAGGAACGGTGGGGAAGGATGTAAAAGGGTTGAGGGAAGTGGTTAAAGGGAGAAAAGGGTGGAGAAGGGTACAAAGTGTTGGAGAAGGATTGGAGAGGATGAGAAAGAGTGGGTAGAGTAGAGAATGGTGTAAAAATGCTAAAGAATGGTTGGGGATGGTGAAGAAGGATGCAAAGTGTTGGAGAAGGGTTGAGGAGTGTGAGGAATGGTGGAGAAGAGGAGAGAATAGAGTAAAAGTGTTGGAGAAGGGTTGAGGTGTGAGGAAGGATGGCGAAGAGGAAAGAAGGTAGTAAAAGTGTTGGAGAAGGATTGAGGAGGCTTAGAAAGGGTGGAGAATAGAAAATTTTAAAAGTGTTGGAGAAGGGTTGAGGAGTGTGAGGAATGGTGGAGAAGAGCGAAGAATGGATTAAAAGTGCATGAGAAGGGTTGAGGAGACTTAGAAAGGGTGGAGAACAGTAATGTGTAAAAGTGTTGGAGAAGGGTTAAGGAGTGTGAGGAAGGATGGAGAAGAGGAGAGAATGGAGTAAAAGTGTTGGAGAAGGGTTCGGGATGTTGAAGAAGGATGGGAAAGAGTAGACAAGGGTGTAAAAATGTTGGGGAAGGGTTGGGGAGGGTGAGGAAGGGTGGAGAAGAGTAAAACATTGTGTATAAGTGTTGGAGAAGGGCGAGGAAGGGTGGGGAAGAGTATAGAAGGGTGTGAAAGTGTTGGAGAAGGGTGTGGAAGAGTATAGAAAAGTGTGAAAGTGTTGGAGAGGGGTTGGGGAGGTAGAGGAAGGGTGGAGAAGAGTAGAACATTATGTAAAAGTGATGGAGAAAGGTGAGGAAGGGTGGGAAAGAGTATAGAATGGTGTAAAAGTGTTGGAGAGGGGTTGGGGAGGGAGAGGAAGGGTGGAGAAGAGTAGAACATTCTGTAAAGGTGTTGGAGAAGGGCAAGGAAGGGTGGGGAATAATATATAAGGGTATAAAAGTGTTGGAGAAGGGTGAGGAAGAGTATAGAGAGGTGTGAAAGTGTTGGAGAGGGGTTGGGGAGGGTTAGGAAGGATGGAGAAAAGTAAACCATTGTACAAAAGTGTTGGAGAAGGGTGAGAAAGGGTGGGGGATAGTATAGAAGGGTGTAAAAGTGTTGGATAAGGATGAGGAAGAGTATAGAAAGGTGTGAAAGTGTTGGAGAGGGGTTGGGGAGAGTGAGGAAGGGTGGAGAAGAGTAGAACATTCTTTAAAAGTGTTGGAGAAGGGCGAGGAAGGGTGGGGAAGAGTATAGAAGGGTGTAAAAGAGTTCGAGAAGGGTGAGGAAGAGTATAGAAAGGTGTGAAAGTGTTGGAGAGGGGTTGGGGAGAGTGAGGAAGGGTGGAGAAGAGTATAACATTGTATAAAAGTGTTGGAGAAGGGCGAGGAAGGGTGGGGAAGAGTAGAGAAAGGTGTAAAAGTGTTGGAGAGGGGTTGGGGAGGGTGAGGAAGGGTGGAGAAGAGTAGAACATTCTGTAAAGGTGTTGGAGAAGGGCGAGGAAGGGTGGGGGAGATTATATAAGGGTGTAAAAATGTTGGAGAAGGGTGAGGAAGAGAAAAGAAAGGTGCGAAAGTGTTGGAGAGGGGTTGGGGAGGGTGAGGAAGGATGGAGAAGTGTAGACCATTGTATAAAAGTGTTGAAGAAGGGTGAGAAAGGGTGGGGGAATACTATAGAAGGGTGTAAAAGTGTTGTAGAAGGGTGAGGAAGAGTATAGAAAGCTGCAAAGGTGTTGGAGAAGTGTTGGGGAGGGTGAGGAAGGGTGGGGGAATGTTGGGGAAGAAGCTAGAAAGAGGAGAAGGCCAAGAAAGGTGCCACGACACGAGAGGCGACAGAAAATTACGAAGGAGTGCTGCTGCACAGGAGGCGAATCCAGTCCCCAAGCACAAGTGAAGCGAAGAAAAGCATCAAAAGGCGTGGGAAGGCGTTGGAAGGCTACAAAGGGCGTGGGAAGTCGTTGAAATGCGTTGGAAGTCGTTGAAAGGCGTTGGAAGTCGTTGAAAGGCGTTGGGAGTCGTTGAAAGGCGTTGGGAGTCGTTGAAAGGCGTTGGGAGTCGTTGAAAGGCGTTGGGAGTCGATGAAAAGGCGTTAGAAGGTTATGGAAGGCGTAGGAAGTCGTTGAAAGGCGTTGGAATGTTGTAAAGACCGTTTTAAGTCCTTCACAGGCGTTGGACGTCGTTAGAAGGCGTGGTACAGCGTTGAAACGCGTTGAAAAACTGGTCACCGAAAGGAGTTACAGAGCACAAAGAGGCGTTGAAGGACGTTGTAAGGCGTTGGAAAGTGTTGGGAAGCGTTGGAAGCTGTTGGAAAGCGGTCAAAGTTCTTGGAAGGCAATGCAAAGCATTGAAATATTTTGAAGGTATTGGAAGGCGACAGTATGCGTTGGAAGCGTTGGAAAGCGTTTGGAAGCGTTGGAAGAAGCGTTGGAAAGCGTTGGAAGCGTTGGAAAGCGTTGGGTGGTGATGGAAGGCGTTGTAAGGCGCTCTAGCAAAAGATGAAAGGAACTAGACAGCGTTGGAAGGAGCTGAAAACGATGTAAGGCACTCAGGAAAGAAAACGGGGGGGAGGGGGGGCCGGTCACGAAAATATCTAAAAGTGAAGAAAGAAAGAAAAGGAAGAAAATAAAGAAGGAAGGAAGGAAGGAAGGAAGGCTGGAAATAAAGAAGGAAGGAAGGAAGGAAGGAAGGCCGGAAACCAAGAAGGAAGGAAGGAAGGAAGGAAGGAAGGAAGGAAGGCCGGAAACCAAGAAGGAAGGGAAGAAGAAAGGAAGAAAAGAAGAAAGGAAGGAAAGAAGGAAGGAAGGAAGGAAGGAAGAAAGGAAGGAAGGAAAGAAAGGAAGAAGGAAAAGTAAGAGGAGTATGAGAAGGAAGAGTAGGAAGAAAAGGAGGAAGAGGAAGAGGAATAAGAGGAGCAAAAGGAGGAGGAAGAGGAGGAAGAGGACGAGGAAGAGGAGGAAAAGGACAAGGAAGAGGAGGAAGAGGAGGAGGAAGAGGAGAAAGGGGAGGAGGAGGAAGAGGAGGAGGAAGGAGGAGGAGGAAGAGGAGAAAGGGGAGGAGGAGGAAGGGGAGGAGGAAGAGGAGAAAGGGGAGGAGGAGGAAGAGCAGGAGGAAAAGGAGAAATAGAAATGGGAGGAGGAGGAAGAGGAGGAAGAGAACGAGGAACAGGATGAAGAGGGTGAGGAATAGGAGGAGAAAGAGAAGGAGAAAGAGGTATAGGATGAAGCAAAAGAACAGGAGGAGAAAAGGAAGAGAAAAGGAGTGAGAGGAGAGAAATGAGGACGAAGAAAGAGGTAGACAAGGAGGAAGATGAGTAGAAAAAGGTAGACAAGGAGGAGTAATAGGAGTAGAAAGAGGTAGACAATGAGGAGGAAGAGTAGAAGGTAGACAAGGAGGAAGATGAGTAGAAAGAGGTAGACAAGGAGAAGGAAGGAGTAGAAAGGGGTAGTCAAGGAGGAGGAAGAGGAGTAGAAAGAGGTAGACAAGGAGGAAGAGGAATAGAAAGAGGTAGACAAGGGGGAGGAAGAGGAATAGAAGGAGGTAGACAAGGAGGAGGAAGAGTAGAAGGAGGTAGACAAGGAGGAAGAAGAGTAGAAAGAGGTAGACAAGGAGGAAGAGGAATAGAAGGAGGTAGACAAGGAGGTGGGGAAGAGGAGTAGAAGGAGGTAGACAAGGAGGTGGGGAACAGGAGTAGAAGGTAGACAAGGAGGAGGAAGGAGTAGAAAGAGGTAGACAAGGATGAGGCGAAATAGAAAGAGGTAGACAAGGAGGAAAAGAGTAGAAAGAGGTAGACAAGGAGGAAGAGGAGTAGAAGGAGGTAGACAAGGAGGAAGAGGAGTAGAAGGAGGTAGACAAGGAGGAGGAAGAGGAGGAGTAGAAAGAGGCAGACGAAGAGGAAGAGGAAGTGGCCATGATAGAAAACGTGTGAATTATTCGCGCGTGGGGAGCAGAGGGAATACGATCCAGACAGCTGGTGGAAATGCTGGGAAAGGTGGTCCAGTTAGTTCAGGTGGTCCGGGTGGTCCAGGTGGTTCAGGTTGTACAGGTGGTTCAGGTGGTACAGGTTGTACAGGTGGTTCAGGTGGCACAGGTGGTTCACGTGGTACAGGTGGTCCAGGTGGTACAGGTGGTCTGGATGGGCGAAAACAAGTGGAAAATGCGAAGAAGGAAGTGGACGAAAGTAGTATACGAGGTGGGGGGGGGGCCAAGGTGGAGGAGGAGGAGGAAGAGTAAGGGGAGGAAAAGGAGAAAGGAGAGGTGAAAGAGGAGGGGAGGAGGAGGACGAGGAAAAGGGAGGAGGAAGAAGGGAGGAGGAAGAAGGGAGGAGGAAGAAGGGAAAGGAAGAAGAATGTGAAGCTGAGGATGAGGAAAAGAAACAGGAGGAGGAGGAGGAGGAGGAGGAGGAGGACAAATGGAGGAGTTGGAAGAAGGGGACGGGGTAGAAAATGGAGGAAGAATGTTACTTAGGATGAACAAGAGAGTAGAAGGATAGAGATGGATTCACAGTTGCTGGGACAATGGGATGATGAACAACAACAACAACAACTGTGGCCATGCCTTCCACTGACTAGAAATCCGTGGCCCCATTAGACTCGCCAACGGTCCTCCGGCCCTCCCAGAGGATCTCTTCGAGAAGAAATGGGTTGTTACCTGCGTTATGTTTGTGTGGGTCTGTTTCTGTGTTATTTGTTAACACAAATAGCTAAAGTCAAACGAGAAACACCTTGGGGCTGGTCTGGGTAACGAGTACCAGCCTATCGGGGTTGCACCTCCACACTGAGTGTTGAGGGTGTTGTAAGTGTGAGAGCGTGACATCGAGGACGAGTGAGGGTGAAGGAGAGATGTGAAAGTGAGAATGTGGTCGAGAAGGAGGGCGGGAGTGAGGTTGAGTGACTGTGAGCGTGACAGTGATATTGAGTGAGAGTTAAGTGAGAGACTGAAAGTGAGTAGGCGTGAGAGTTAGAACACAGCAGTGAGAGTGAACGTGAGGCAATAGATTGTTGGAGAGCTTAATATTCACAGAAATGCAAAGATTATCATCCATCCATCCACTCCGTCATCCAGACACGTAACTTACTCAGAGACTTGACAATAAATCCCGCTGGGAAGATCAAAGAAAAATAGAAACACTGGATCCCGCTAGAGGGAACATAGTCAACACGACCATAAACAAAAAAATTGGTAATACAAATCCAAAGGCCAACGAGCTTATACTCAAAGAAAAGGAGATACGTGCTTATTCTCTGATAATATATATACATCTGCTGAAGAGGATCACAGATAGTGATCGAAATATACGGATCTTTTTACTTTCGCCTATTCTTCTCCGAAAGTGGGTCATTAGTATAATATATATATATATATATATATATATATATATATATATATATATATATATATATACATACATATATATATATGTATATATATATACATATATATATATATGTATATATATGTATATATGTATGTATACATATATATATATATGTATATTTACATGTATACATATATATATATACATACATATATATATAGATATATATATATATATATATATATAAAGAAATCAATGAACATAATTTCAAAAATGCGTTTGGATGTACCTAACCTATACGGAGATCCACAATTTACGGAAAAAAGAGGGGTCACAAATATGCTATGTTAAGGGGCAAAAACGAGGTTACATATCTTATCTTATTAAGAATAATTTATTTTAAAAATTAAATTTTCGCGCCTGAAGGAAAAGATCTCATGGGCTGACAGCGGGAGACACGGGCACAGGCCCAAGCGAAGAGAGACACGAGGTTATTGCATATTAAAAAAAAAAAAATAAATAAAAAAAAAAAAAAATAAAAAAAAATAAAAAAAAAAAAAATGTGTCCGCGTGCTAACAGGAAGACCTTAAGCGGCCCATACACGATCAATTATATTGCGCAATTTCATTGTCAATACTCTGAATTGACAATTAAATTGACCGTGTATGGGCGAAATATCGCGCAATGATATTGCGCAATATAATTGATCGTGTATTCTATACCGGAGAGAGACTGTCTCATAAGCGAACAAAAAAGGAAACGGGCTCAAACCAAAACCTACACAAACGCAAATAAATAGTCTCTTAATTAGTTAACTAATTAACAATTGAATAATTAAAATAAATAGACCGTGTCTTAAAAATACAAACTGGGGTGTTCTATGTAATAATGAAAGGATACTGGGTTCGTGCCCCCTCCCCCCGCAAAATAAATAAATAAATAAATAAATATATAAAAAAAATAATAATAAAAAATAATAATACTTGGTATTAAACCCCGCAGCGCTTTAAGCTGTGGGACCAGACAGGATTAAGTTTGTATACAGGACAATAAATCCCTCTAACACTCGCATTCACAAAAAATCCCAAGGATTTGGGACAAATTATACCGAAATCTGGACAAGATTCACCATTGTATTGGATCACGGGCTGGACTCGTGATCGATGCCTATCACCATCTCGGACAACAGCTCATAAATCGTGTAACACTTAGACAACACCGCGCTTGACTACTAGGAGCCGACACTCCAACTCTGGTGGGCAAGGGATTTGTGTGTGTGTATGTGCGTGCGTGTATGTGTGTGTATGTGTGTGTGTGTGTGTAAGTTGACAGCAGCATCCAGAGATCGGGCCATATACGAGCCCCCGACTGTCACTACGGCGGTCCAGGTTCGAATCTTGCCCAGGGCTAAAATAATTTCAGTATCGCTGCGCTTCGAGTCGTTACTCCAACTCACTTTGGCGGGGAGTTGAGTGTGTGTGTGTGTGAGTGTAAGGTCACAGCATTACCCATAGATCGGTCATACGAGCTCTGAGCTCTCTTCCGGAAGGGAAACAGCTGTCGATCACGAGTCCAACACGTGATCCAAAGACCAAGGTGAATCACACACACACACACACACACACACACACAGGACTGTGCTCAATAAAAAGAATAACAACCTGTGGTAATAGTGAAAGTTTTTCACACCGGGAACGTGACACGAACTCGGGACATCACGCGTTAGAGGCCACAACACTAACCACCACACAAGCCTAAGGTAGTGGAGGATAGACGATTTCATTCAGGGCTGAAGCGATCCTCAAGACGTTAAATAACAATAATACACAAGTAAGAGTCTCAAAAGCCCACAAATTGAAAAATTGTGTCTTAGAGAGCTTCCCTCTGGCTTCGATTTGGGTAATCTGACTGGAAGAAAAAAAATAATAATAATAATAATGGGGTGAAATATTTGGGGCATAGACGAAAGAATACAAACAATTGGGGATGCGGTTCAACGAACCTATTGTGACGAGGAAGAGGAAGCCAAGGAGGAGGAGGAGGAGGGAGAGGAGGAGGAATAGGAATTAAAAGAGGAGGAGGAAGAGAATAAGAAAGAGGAGAAGGAAGGGAGCGATAGGGGAAAGGCGGAGGGGAAAGAGAAGAAGGAATAGGAAGAGAAAGAGAAGGAAGAGGAGGAAAAGAAAGAGGAGGAGGACGAGAAGGAAGATGTGAAAGGGGAAGAAGGGGAGGCAGGGGAGGAGGAAGAGGGGACGGCAAAGAGGTAAGAGGAGGAGGAAGCGAAGGAGAAGGAAGAGAAAGCAAGGAGGAAGCGAAGGAGAAGGAAGAGAAGGCAAGGAGGAAGAGGAGAAGGAAGTGGTGGAGGAGGAGGAGGAGGAGTGGAAGGAGAAGAACAAAGAGTAGATGGCGAGTGACTGCTGATGGAGACGACTGAACTGAGGAGAGGATTTTTTGTGATTATTGTGGTGATGGTGGAGGTAGTGGTGGTGGTGGTGGTGGAGGAAGTGGTGGTGGTGGTGGAGGAAGTGGTGGTGGTGGTGGAGGAAGTGGTGGTGGAGTAAGAGGTGGTGGTGGTTGAGTAAGTGGTGGTGGTGGAGTAAGTGGTGGTGACGTTGGTGGTGGTGGAGTAAGTGGTGGTGGTGGTGGAGTAAGTGGTGGTGACGTTGGTGGTGGTGGAGTAAGTGGTGGTGGTGGTGCTGACAGTAGTCGTGGAGGCAATGGTTCTTTGGATAATGATTTTCATCATTAAACTACCATTATTTACACTTCAGAGCAATTAGCTCGCATTTGGACACACACACACACACAGACACAAAGTGTGTGTATATATATATATATATATATATGTGTGTGTGTGTGTGTGTGTGTGTGTGTGTGTGTGTGTGTGTGTGTGTGTGTGTGTGTGTGTGTGTGTTTGTGTCATTATGACATTTGGAAATAAACTCTCCTACTGGGATTCGAACCCTCGCCTGAGCGGCTTGCTTCTAATAAGACGAAGACCGTACCATCACGTCACCAAGTTTCGTTTTGCATTTGAATCCCAGTAGGAGAGTTTATTTCCATATTTTATATATATATATATATATATATATATATATATATACATATATATATATATATATATATGTGTGTGTGTGTGTGTGTGTGTGTGTGTGTGTATGTGTGTGTGTGTGTGTGTGTGTGTGTGTGTGTGTGTGTGTGTGTGTGTGTGTGTATCACTTCCCACATACAGGTCAAAAACTTCGCCCGCCTCTCCCGCAGAACAGGAAACCTGTCCATAGGAGACAAGCCAGGCAATGATCCGTCACAGCCGAGCCGCCCATGGAGGGCCAGCAGCAGCAGCAACAGCATCCCACGAAGAACCAGCACCCCGACCACCAGCAATCAGAAAGGCAAAGAAGACTCGAACATCAAACTGGAGGAAGCCAAACGATCAAACCCTGGTGCGTCTGCTCCAAGAAACATGATACGCCCAATAAATGGCCTTTGGGGTGTGTGTGTGTGTGTGTGTGTGTGTGTGTGTGTGTGTGTGTGTGTGTGTGTGTGTGTGTGTGTGTGTGTGTGTGTGTGCATGTATATATGGATATGCATATATGTGTATATGTGCGTATAGTATATATACATATATTAAAATATGTAATGTAATATACTATAATAAAGTAGTAGCCTCTGTCTGTCTGTCTATTTGTTTGTTTATTTGTTTGTACACGAACTCCTCCTAGGGTTTTGAAGATAGACCCCCATAACCATATATTTTCTGATACCCTATCACTCCAGGTACTTGGATAACTATATTTAATTTAAAAAAAATTATTTTGGCTAGGGTTAAGGGTAACTTTAGGTGGTTTATGGTGAGGGAACGCGCCACTACTGTAGTCTCCCCTTAAGTCGCGTATTATTTTTGTGACATAAGAATTAATATGATTAAACAAACCAATATATGTGTTCATAAATATTATTTGTATGTGAAATTAATGTTGCCACAAACCATTATAGCTTTTGTAAGCAAAAAGCATGCAAATGTAAAATGATTGTATAATTTTGCCAAATGTTGAAATATTGGTTATTTTTATTTGATTTTACTGCGGGCGGAAATTGATTATTCACAAACAAGCTATATTTAGTTTTTTAAAAATTTGGTTAGGGTTAAGGGTTAAAGTAAGTTGTGGTATGGTTAGGTTAGGGATTATTCACGAACTCGCAGCAACGCGCGGGTAATATGGTTAGTGTGTTATAAAATCATATGATGTAATATAGTATAATATACTGAAATGTAACAATATAAATATAATACAAAATTATATGTAATATAGTATAATATATTAAAATGTAATGATATTAATACATAATGACAAAACGTAGTGAATATTTTGATACAATGTAATAATTTGTAGTAAATATAATAAAAACATATAATGTAATATAGTATAATATACTGAGATGTAATATAACATATGACATGTAGTAATTTGATATAAGAATACATAATAAATATTGTACAATAATTTTCACTTGTCACGAGACTTGGCACATAAAAAAAAATAAGATAGATTTAAAAATATATATATGAAAATACATATCATTGAATAATCTTGATTTTCAAATCGTCAATGCTGGAGACAACAGTGACAAGGCAACTTAGGAGGCGCCGTTGGTTCCGCTGCCGAGACGGAGTGAAGCGAGGCATAGCTCGCTACGGTACTGCGAGCGAAGAAGGCAACGCTGTACGGTCTGATTTATCTGGATGTTTGCTTTGTTATAACTTCCTGTTTGCGGTTTTTGTTCCAAGATTTTCATTACATTTGATTGTATTGCCTATCTTTGTCTCTACCTTTATTTATTTTCCTATTCACTCGTTTATTTTCATTTACTTGTTTATTGTTTTTTTTATCTACTTCTGTATCATTATTTACACCTCTACCATTTTTATTACATTTCATTATACTGTCTATTTGTTAATCTACATTTTTCATTTATTTACCTATTTATTCATTTTATCTTTTCATTTACTTTATTCTATATATTCATAATTATTGTTTCACACCTTTTCCAAGGAAGCTAACTGAAACGGTATAATATTTTGTCTGTCTGTTCAGGAAATGCGTTTCAGCAACAGATTTTCCGTCCATTTTTTTTAAGATTTTTTTCCTCCTTCCTGGACTCTTGGGGATGGAGGGAAAGAAGAGGATGGAGAAGAATCAGAGCAAGAATGATAAGGAATACGAGAAAGAAAAGCAAAGTGAGAAGAAGAGAAGGGACGAGAAGAGAAGGAAGAGAAAGAAAAATTGAGAAAAAGAGGAAGAAGTAAATGAAGATCGCGCAGAAAAGTAGAGAACAAAAAAACGAGAAAAAAAAATAGGTAAGAGGAAATATACAAATTAAAATAAAAACGCAAATACCCTGACCCATCAAAGTATTTTCGGGTACCAAAGATTTTTTTTTCCATAATTTCAATACTTACAGGCCGCTCTGGTCCCCCCCCCACCCACTATCTTGCTCGATGTGTATAACCTCCATCTATTCTTCACACTTGGCCAAGAACAGGAAGGACGACTTCGTAGAGAAAGCGCTTTCATCGGCAGACGCTCCCGAAGCCAACTCTAGGCAGGAACTTCTTTTGTTCTTGGTCCACGTGGGTCTTCAAGAGCGGAAAGCACTCGGGATGGGGAGTGCTTGGCCAAGAACAGGAAGAAGGGCTCCGTAGAGGAAAGGCCTTCATCGGCAGACTCTCCCGAAGTCGACTCTGGGCAGGAACTTCTTTTGTTCTTGGTCCACGTTGGCCTTCAAGAGCGGAAAGCACTCAGGATGGGGAGTTGAGGTCAGGCACGCTGCTTCTTGAACAGTCTTTGTCAGTTCTGGATCTTTTGTTATCATTAC
>NC_134781.1:22721273-22728773 GCF_046742065.1 Oratosquilla oratoria | reverse complement strand
CTCCCCTCGGTGCTTTCTCCTCTACTCCCTTCCTCTTTGTCTTCTTTGTCTTTGTTTTCATCTCCCTTGTCTTTCACTTCCACTTTAATTTCGTCTTCATCGTCGTCTTCATCTTTGTTTTTATCCTCGTCCTCATCCTTGTCTATATCTATGTCTTCAACTTCAGCTGTCTTCAACTTCGGCTTTAACCACGTATTCCTTCTTGTATTAATCTTCGTCTTCATCCTCGTCTTTATACTTGTCTTCATCTTTGTTTCCTTGTTTTCATCCTAGTCTTCATCATCGCCTTCATCTTTGTCTTCATCTTCATCTTCGTTTCTCTCTTTGTCTTCCTTGTTTTTGTTATCATCCTTGTTTTCATCTTCATCTTCGTCTTATCATCGTCTTCATCTTTTTCTTCATTTTTGTCTTCATCTTTATCTTCATCTTCATCTTCGTTTCTCTCTTTGTCTTCCTTGGCCTCGTCTTCATCCTTGTTTTCATCTTCTTCATCATCGTCTTCATCTTTGTCTTCATCTTTGTCTTCATCTTTGTCTTTATCTTTGTCTTTAGCTTTGTCTTCATCTTTGTCTTCATCTTCATCTTCGTTTCTCTCTTTGTCTTCCTTGGCCTCGTCTTCATCCTTGTTTTCATCTTCTTATTCATCGTCTTATCATCGTCTTCATCTTTGTTTTCATCTTTGTCTTCATCTTCGTTTCTCTCTTTGTCTTTCTTGGCCTAGTCTTCATCCTTGTTTTCATCCCTGTTTTCATCTTCGTCTTATCATCGTCTTCATCTTTGTCTTTATCTTTGTATCAATCTTCATCTTCGTTTCTCTTTGTATTAATCTTCATCTTCGTTTCTCTCTTTGTCTTCCTTAGCCTCGTCTTCATCCTTGTTTTCATCTTCTTATTCATCGTCTTATCATCGTCTTCTTCTTTGTCTTCATCTTTGTCTTCATCTTCATCTTCGTTTCTCTCTTTGTCTTTCTTGGCCTAGTCTTCATCCTTGTTTTCATCATCGTCTTAATCTTTGTCTTCTTCTTCATCTTCGTTTCACTCTTTGTCTTCCTTGGCCTAATCTTCATCCTTGTTTTCATCATCGTCTTATCATCGTCTTAATCTTTGTCTTCATCTTCATCTTCGTTTCACTCTTTGTCTTCCTTGGCCTCGTCTTCATCCTTGTTTTCATCTTCTTCATCATCGTCTTATCATCGTCTTCATCTTTGTCTTTAGCTTTGTCTTCATCTTTGTCTTCATCATTGTCTTCATCTTCGTTTCTCTCTTTGTCTTCCTTGGCCTCGTCTTCATCTTCTTCATCTTCGTCTTATCATCCTCTTCATCTCTGGTTTCATTCTTCTCGTCTTCCGTTTTTTGTCGTCTTCGCCTTCTTCCCCAAAATTATTCCATTTTCTCTTTGTTCATTCTCATTTCTTCTTTCCTTTCTCCTTATCATTCCCTCTGCTTCTTTCAATGGCGTTATGCCTCGCATTTATCTATCTTTGCTCTCTATTATCTCTTATTTTGTTTGGCTCCCTTCTCCCTTCCGTATCTCCTTCTACGCCATCTTGGCTTCTTTCTTCTCGAGTTCACTCTCACATTTTCTGTTCTTATTTCTGTCTTTCTTCTTTAACTACACTTCTTATCTTTCTCCTTTTTTCTAGTGATGAGATGATACCAAAAGTCCTAACGATTCCGATACGAGTCTCGATGGTGCTCTAAACTTCAGGTTCTGATCAATCATTAATAAATGTACTTTGAACATAAAGTGTTTCCCAAACCAACTGAAAGGCCTATAAATAGCCATGAATTCCAATAATCATTGCAAGTATCGGAATCAAACTGGTGTCGGAATCGAAGTGGTATCGGAATCGAAGTGGTATCGGAATCTTATTGGTATCTGAATCGAACTGGTATCTGAATCGAACTAGTATCTGAATCGAACTAGTATCTGAATCGAACTGGTATCGGAATCGAACTGGTATCGGAATCGAACTGGTTTCGGAATCGAATTGGTATCGGACTCGAACTAGTATCGGAATCGAACTGTTATCGAAATCGAACTGGTATCGGAATCGAACTGGTATCTGAATCGAATTGGTATCTGAATCGAATTGGTATCGGAATCGAATAGGTATCGGAATCGAATTGGTATCGGAATCGAATAGGTATCGGAATCTAATTGGTATCAGAATCGAACTGGCATCGGAATCGATCTGGTATAGGAATCGAACTTGTATCGGAATCGAACTGGTATCGGAATCGGAAATCTTGGGTAGTATCGGGACTCGTATTGATATATTTTTTCCCACTCTTTTTCATATTCTCTCTCACTCTATCCTTGATCAATTCTCTCTTCGTGAATGCCACTACCTCCTCAATTTTGCTCTTTTTTCACCTCCTCCTCCTCCTCCTCTTTTTCTTTCTCCTCTTTTCTAATGTTTTCCTTCGTTCTTCTTCTTGTCATTGTTCCCTCCTCTTGTTCTCATTTATCATTCTTTTCTTTCTCCCTCATCCTCTTCCTCCCTCTCCCTCATCCTCCACCTTCCCCTCTCCCTCAACAACTTAATCCCTGAGACAAATTAACGTCTTTTATCATTTTATTAAGGCTAACGGTCGACGATTTTATTTGGCTGCTGGACAGTTACCAAAGATTGGAACCGCGTTTGCTAAAAAAAAAAAAAAAAAAAAACAAAAAAAAAAAAAAAAAAAAAAAAAAAAAAAAAAAAAAAAAAATTATTATGATAATGATTCGGTTAATGTCGCTAACTCTCTCTATTGGGAGGCTAGGACGGTGCCCCGGGCTGATGAATCTCCATAGAAAGAGACATATTCATTCTTGATTAAAAATAGATAAATAAATAAATAACGAAATCCCAAAACAATCCTCCACTGTTCAACAGATTCAACCGACACAAAACCATTTGACAATAACGTCAACCATAACACCAAGATAATGACGTCAGAGATCCTTCTCCACTCCTAACACCTCTAGCTGTCCTCTCCCCCTTCTCTTCCCCCTTCCCCTCTCTCTCTTCCTCTCTTAATTCCTGTTATTGCTCTTCCACATTTTTCTCCTAATTCATTTGCTAATATCTCCACCCCCTTCCACCTTCTCCCTCTCGTGGTCTCCCTCAGTACTCCCTCATCCCCCCCCCTACTACATATCACTCCCACTCCCCATTCCAAGTACTTCTTCCCTTCAGCCTTAAATTCTACTCCCTCTTTCCCATATCCTACTCCCACTTTCCTCCCATACTCCCCCTTTAAACTCCCACATTCCTCCCTCGTCCACACCCACTTGGCTTCCATACTCCTCTTGTGCCCCCTCTCCCTCCCACCCTTCCCCTCCACCCCTTTCATTTGCTTTCAGTCTTGTCTGAAACGAGCCGGTTTATCTTTGAAAGACTACATTGGATCAACCGGGAAAAAACGGTGAAACAGTAAAAAACAACAATTGTTCATTTTTCAAATTCGAATTTGAATGTAACGGTTACAACGGTCGTTGAAAAAGTAATGGGCGTGAAAAGTCGTTCGAACGTAACGGAAAATTATAACGGTCTTGTCCCCTTTGAAAACAAAGAAATAACAAGTTTCAATCAAAAAGGCGTTTGATGTTAAAAGAATTTGCATTAAAAAAAAAATTTTTATAGATGGCTGCAATTTTGTTTACACGCAAAAAATACAATGGCATTTTGTTCAGAAAACCGTAAACTGTAATAAGAATTTGTAAACAAATAAATAAATAATAAATAAATAGATAAATAAATAAAAAATCAGCCAATGTAAGAGGCTGGTGGATTAAAGTAGACAAGTAGGTAGATAGAGGGGTAGATGGTGAGAAATTCATTTTGCGACTTAGATGTTTTGAAAACAATGGCCGCTACGGAGTTGCAGAGTTACATATTCTCGCTCACCGTCCAATGTTTGTAAACACAAGCTAGGGTATCGATATAGGTGCTGATGTTACAGATTGTTAACGCTAAGCCACTTCGCTTCGTAACAAGATTGCTTGCGTAAACAGTATTGCTTGAGCCAGTATAACAGAGTTTCTGATTGGAGAAAAGGGTGGAGGAAGAGAGAAATTATTGGTGCACGGAGGTAAAGTCACGCCCTTAAAGGGTTGCACTTATTTGTAACGTTCAAAATTATTGGATTAATTAAATAGTGACGTCGAAGCAGACTTGGCTCGGTGGATGTAAAAGGATCCCAGGTGGGATTCCTCTGCTGTATTTAATCCAAATAAGTTGTAGAAGTGTAAAATTATTTGGAAGAAAAGAAGAAAATTACGTTTAATTCGCCCCATATTGATTCCTAAATACTTGACTAAGAAGTACGAAAACGGCATGGGGACTACAGATGAGTGACTTACAATTATACGATGATAAAAAGTGAAAAAAGAAAGTGAATGAAGAAATATTATATCACAGAAGGAACAATTAACAGAATTATATCCAGTAATTAAGGAGAGGAGAGAACTGAAAGTGTTGGTAGCAACAGAGGTAACAGCCAAGAATTATTTATACTCGCTAGAATTTCAAAAAAGTGACAAACTAGATCAATTTTGGTTAAAGATTTGAAAAAGGTTTGGTTAATAAGATCGATATTGAAAGAAATAAACGAAATAAAATAGATAAATAAAAAAGGCATAAAATAAAATATAGTAAAATAAGAGAATTTAATCAATGTCAAATGAAATAATAAAAATTGTACTTTCTACTTAGAAAAGAGCCGGGGGGGGTGTATAGCGATAACAAAAACCCTCAATCATTGAACATAAAATGAAGAACACACACGCGCGCACGCAAGCATACACATACACACGCAAGCATTCACATACACACAAACATACACATACAGTACACGCATAAAGACACACACATGCATGCACACACATACACACACACACACACACACACACACACACACACACACACGCACAGAGGCGCACATGCCCGAGATAAAATCCATATAGACATTCGGATACAAACAAGAAGGAAAGGCAGATGTTAGGTATAAAGAAGAGACAAAAAATAAATAAATGAATAAATAAAAAGCTTATGCATACAAAGAAAAGGAAAAAAATTCTTACTGACAAACGGTATGAAGACTAAACCTATAACAAATGTGACAAGCCGGAAAGACAGAGAAGAATATATAGAAAAACTTGGAAGTGGGAGACACAAAAAGAAAGGGGGAAGGATGAGGAGGGAAGGCGAGGGAAGGGGAGGGAAGGGAAGGAGGGATGGGGAAGGAAAGGGAGGAGAAGAAGGAAAGGAAAGGGAGGAGAGGGAGGAAAGGAAAGGGAAGAGAGGAAAAAAGAGGAGACTGAAGGTTTGGCAGAACGGATAGAGGAAGAGAGAGGAGAAAAGGAGAGTATTTTTGCGCAAGAGCTCTAAGATGAAACGAAAAGAGAGATAGATAGATAGATAGATAGAGAGAGAGAGAGAGAGAGAGAGAGAGAGAGAGAGAGAGAGAGAGAGAGAGAGACATGTATGGATTGCATGTCCAATAGCTTCCAGCGGAGTCGTCGCATTGTTTACAGTTATTAAAGTACGAATATGCATACAATATGAAATACTCTATATTTACAATAGATATATGTGTATGTGACATAAATAAAATGCATTCGTCACACATACAGAAATTTCTCCTTTCACTCATTCGCACGCACGAATACACTTGTACACACACACACACACACACACACAAACTCGTGGCGCAATTGGTAGAATTACCGGCTGCCACTACAGAGGTCCGGGTTCGCATCCCGCCAAGGACTGAAATAATTTCAGTATCGATGCGCTGCGGGTTGTTACTCCATCTCTCGTGGTCGGGGGAGTGAAGGGTGCGCGTGTAAGGTCACAGCATTACCCATAGATCGATCATATATGAGATCTGAGCTCTCTTCCGGGAGGGAAATAGCTGTCGATCACGAGTCCAACACGTGATCCAAGACCATGGTGAATCACACACGCACACAAAACACATTTACATGTTTCCTTTTGGGGATTTAAGTTATTAATCGAAAAGCCTCAGACATGAGTTATGAACGAATATACTACAAAAGGATATTCTTAGATATTATACAACTCTGTAACAACCCCGTTATGACTGGAAGTCCCGCTCAGAATGAATCTTCTTATCATCTATGGCGACGAAGATTCGAGCTATGGGTGCTATGACGCTATCCGCTGAGTCATGCCATGTTATGTTTACATCAGCTGTGCAATTCAGCAAGATCTCCGTGAGGTAGACCATGACTAACTTCTCACTGCAAAAAATTACGTTCTGGGTTGCATTCATACATACATATGTATAAGCCTTAAACAAGAGGGGGGTATAGGTAGGTACTGATACACACACACACACACACACACACACACAGATAGAGAGAGAGAGAGAGAGAGAGAGAGAGAGAAAAGAGAGTGAGAGGAAGGAACGGTGGTAATAGAAACCTAGAAATAAGAGATTATATTTACATGCATATGCGGGTCTCACTTTAGTCAAGGGACACAGTTTCATGTTTGACAATAAATTCCCATTAGGGACTCGCCCTGACCGTCTTTTTGCCGCGAGATATACGGCCCCACAGCACAAATGCCTCCAAATTTTTAACGAGTGCAGCGTTGCCGCGTCTTGTGGAATGTTGCACCACTGCATTTGTTTATATTGTTGTTGTTAACGTCATATATCGCCTCCTTACCAAGTTAAGAACAAAACCCTCTCAATGAAGCTGAAAATGACTACATCGGAACACAATATTCTCTTTCTCTCTCCCCATATATATATATATATATATATATATATGTATATATATATATATATATCAACCACAATGCACTTTAATTCTAAGCCATCAACTTCGGCTGATCCGTGGAGGCTAACATGCAGAAATTGAAATGTGGTACGGCCAAGGACTCGAACCCGGCTAGCACGTGACAAGTGCTGTAGTGACTTTACCGATTGCTCCATCAAGAGAGTATATATATATATATATGTATGCATATATATATATATGTATATATATATATATATATTATATATATATTCTTGACTTGGAAAAGGCCAAAATTTTGTTTAAGTTCAACTGTAGTTTTAGAAGAAAAATTTTTGTATCAGCCTTAATCGAAGAATGTCCGAACTTAAACATCTCCAAAGATCAATGGTCCCCGGACATAATCTCACGGCTAGCTGTGAGCCATTTAGTTAAGAATTATCACCCTCCTGACCCCGCTTCCCTTCTGACCTCACTCCTCCACCCACACATCCCCTCACCTCTGACTCCGCCCTGCGCGACGGATTGTCCGGTTTTAGCTCAGCGTGTTCCCCTTCTACTCACATCTACATTGTACTTATGCCTCTGCAAATTCTTGTAATCTGTACTTTCCTGAAGAGGGCTATAGCTATTAGCCGAAATATAGAAGTTAAACTTTCTTCTAAGCTTCCTTTTATTCCGACTGTGCGTTCTTCGTGATTAATATATATATATACATAATATATATATATATATATATATATA
>NC_134781.1:22681273-22716273 GCF_046742065.1 Oratosquilla oratoria | reverse complement strand
GGCGAAGTCTGCCACGCCATATTGTGTCATAAACAGATTTCAGTTCGTGTCGTCACTACAAGCAGAACGTGACGTCACCCAGAACAGAGCTTGACGTCACCAAGAACAGAGCGTGACGTCGCCTAGAGGAGAGCGTGACGTCGCCTACAGAAGAGGGTGACGTCACCAAGAGCAGAGGGTGACGTCACCCAGAGCATAGCGTGAAGTCACCAAGAACAGAGCGTGACGTCGCCAAGAGAAGAGCGTGATGTCACAAAGAGCAGAGGGTGACGCCATCAAGAGCAGAGGGTGACGTCACCAAGAGTAGAGCGTGACGTCACCAAGAGCAGAGCGTGACGCCACCAAGAGCAAAGGGTGACGTCACCTAGAGCAGAGAGTGACGTCACCAAGAGCAGAGCGTGAGGTCACCAAGAACAGAGCGTGACGTCACCTAGAAGAGCGTGACGTCACCAAGAGCAGAGGATGTCGTCACTACGAGCAGAGGGTGACGTCACCAAGAGCAGAGCGTGACGGCATTAAGAGCAGAGCGTGACGGCACTAAGAGCAGAGCGTGACGTCACCAAGAGCAGAGGGTGACGTCACCTAGAGCAGAGCGTGACGTCACCTAGAGCAGAGCGTGGCGTCACCAAGACCAGAGAGTGACGTCAACAAGACCAGAGAGTGACGTCAACAAGAGCAGAGCGTGACGTCACCAAGAGCAGAGCGTGACGTCACTAAGAGCAGAGCGTGACGTTACAAAAAGGCAGACAGCCTTCAGTCCCTACCTACTGTATATAAGAAATGTAAGATAAAGCACAACACCGTCGCTTGGTTATCCACAAGAATGGAAGCGCATGTGAAATATAGTTCGTAGCAATAAAAGAAAATTCCCTGAATCTGACAAATGATAACATACTAATAAAAATAATGACAATATGACAGTAATCATAATGATAATATCTATAATGTAATAATTAATCATAATTACAACAACAACAATAATAAAATTATTAAAAATAACAATGATGATGATAATCACAACATTTCACGTTATTTGTAAAGCGTGCCGGCAAAAGGATTTCTTGTTCCACGACAAAGTCGATTCGCAGGAAAAATCATACAAAGATCAATAAATAAATCGACAAATGAACAACTACACGTACATATACACGAATCTATAAGCAAGTGCGTGAACAAACCTGGAAACAAAAGAAGCCAACACAATTACAAATAAGCGAAACAAATACATTAACAAGTGCATCAACAAACAACAAAAGTAACAAACATCTAAGTCATTCAAACAGACAATCGCGTGGTTACACGTTAGAACGGGGCGGTGGTTACACATCAAATAATAAACAACTTTTCGGTAAACATTCGTTTATCCTCTCGTTATCAAATGCGACTTGTTCAAGCAAACGCGTTCTGTAAAGGGAAGAACCATCACCCAGACCCAGAGCACTGAAGGAGAATGCAGCGTACGGTTATGCGACGCCCCAGCGTTGGTCCTCATTGATGGAATGGTTGAAACAAACCCGCAACTCGGAAATCACTCATTCCTTCTGCGCGAGATGAAAGATGTATTGGTGGCTGATTGAATGACATCTCTTCGCCAGCCATTGACAAATGGAGGCCCATCTCCCTCTCTCTCTTTGCAACAGAATATGAAAGACTGCAAACAGCAACATGCCATTTGGACCTGGTGAAAGTCCTGCTCTTGTGTGTGTGTGTGTGTGTGTGTGTGTGTGTGTGTGTGTGTGTGTGTGTGTGTGTGTGTGTGTGTGTGTGTGTGTGTGTGTGTGTGTGTGTGTGTGTGTGTGTGTGTGTGTGTGTGTGTGTGTGTGTGTGTGTGTGTGTGTGTGTGGATATATGTATATGTTTCTGTATATATGTATGTAACTATTTATGTATGTATGTGTCCATATATTTGTATGTGCATGTGTGTGTAAGATCGAGATAGAGATATTATGGCCTTGATACACGCGCTAGACTCGTGATCGACATTAATTAACTTCCTGTATGTGATCTCAAAACTCGCACTGTCGATCTATGGGTACTTAAACCTCACACACAGGCACCCCTTACCCTTGCTCAAGGATAGCATTACCGGCTTAAAACATCAGCGCAAGCGACCTCGGAGCCGACTGGGCGTCTCTTCTTGCCCTGCTGCTTCTCTGTTGATCGAAGCGTCGCTTCCTTCTCTGCCTCCAGGATCACATTCTTTGTCCTCAGACTGAGGTTCTTTATGTCACCTGCGTGGTGGCCCCCTCCCGAAAGGGTTTGGGGTGGGAAGGGGGCTGGGGGGCGACGGTGGGGGGAGGGGTGCTGGGAGTGACGGTGTGGGGGGGGGGTGCTGATTATGATGCGCAGGAACGTGCGCGCAGCGGCGGAAACTTCGTCTTGCGTTTGTTTTTGTTGCGGTCTTCGTACCCTGCAGGGTGCCCGCTTTTGGCTTTTTTTTCGTGGTTATCTTTGTTTTTGTTTTGTTTTTTTATCTTTTGATATTTGCTTTTTGTTTTAGTTTTGATTTGGTTTTTCTTTTTTATTTGTCCCAGAGGTTCCTCGCACTGTATTTGTTGTGGAAGCAAGTTTGTTTATTTGGTCTTCGAGATAATAATCAAACTCGCCGTTGGCGTTGGCGCTTGTGCTGGCGTTGGTGTTGGTGCTGATGCTGGTGACGGTGCTGGTGTTGGTACTGGTGCTTGTGTTGATGTTGGTGTTGATGCTGGTGTTGGTGCTAGTGATGGTGCTGGTGTTGATGCTGAAGCTGGTGTTGGTGATGGTGTTGATGTTGGTGCTGATGCTGGTGATGGTGTTGATGTTGGTGTAGATGCTGATGCTGGTGTTGGTGCTGGTGATGGTGTTGGTGCTGATGCTGGTACTGGTGATGGTGTTGATGGTGTTGTTGCTGGTAATGGTGCTGGTGTTGGTGCTGGTGTTGTTGCTGGTGATGGTGCTGGCGTTGATGTTGGTGATGGCGTTGATGTTGGTGATGGTGCTGATGTTGATGCTGGTGCTGATGCTATGTTGGTGCTGATGCTGGTGTTGGTGCTGGTGATAGTGTTGATGTTGGTGCTGATGTTGGTGTTGGTGCTGGTGGTGCTGATGTTGATGTTGGTGCTGATGCTGGTGTTGGTGACGGTGCTGGTGTTGATGTTGGTGCTGGTGTTGATGTTGGTGCTGGTGTTGATGTTGGTGCTGGTGTTGATGTTGGTGCTGGTGTTGATGTTGGTGCTGATGCTGGTGTTGATGTTGATGCTGGCCCTGATGCTGGTGATGGTGACGGTGCTGGTGTTGATGTTGGTGCTGATGCTGAAGTTGATGTTGGTGCTGATGATGGTGTTTAATGTCTGTGTTGATGTTGGTGTGAGTGTTGGTGCTGGTGATGGTGTTGGTGAGGGTGTTCAATGTCTGTGTTGATGTTGGTGTGTGTGTTGGTGTTATCTGCCCGTCGTGACGTTGTTGACCTAGTTTCAAATCGCACGAACGTTCTTGGAAGGGAACGACGGTGGTCGAACGTTCGATCGCGTCGCAGCTAAAGACCAGTCAGAGGGAGAACAGAGTAAGGAAACGTTTGCCCCGAACGTTTCCGGAGGAAATTGTTAGCTAAGCGCCTCTTGGTGTACAGTAAAGATCACCATCACCACCACCTCCTCCTCCTCCTCGTCCTTATTCCTCCTCCTCCTCCTCTTCTATCCTTCCCGATATTTCTCCTTTACTAAAAAAAAAAAAAAAAAAAAAAAAAAATTATTAGATAATGTTCCCTTAACCCAGTGGTTCTTAACCTTTTTTGGCAGCGACCCAAAATTTTGCACAAATCAAGCATCGCGACCCAAGCCTACATAGATATACGAATTGTCTTTATAAGTAATATGATTATGCTTTTAAAAGCGGGTTTTATTTATTCTTTATTTAATCATGGTCTGCTTAGAATCCTAAAACTAGGCATCATGTATTTTAATTATTACAGTATATAATTATAATATATTTGTAGTGGGAAAATAGTTATTTTCTGCAAACCCTTAGCGACCCAATAAAATGGCTTGGCGACCCAAATTTGGGTCGCGACCCAGGGGTTAAGAACCACTGCCTTAACCCCTTACCAACTACCCTCGCCGTCCCTCCCACCCCTATCACTTCCCCGTCCCCCTATCAACCTCTTTCTAAACACTCCCCCCCCTCCCCTGCTTGATTCCTTTCTCGTTCTCACCCCCTTTACCCTTAAGGAGTTATCACACTGAGCTATTTTACCTCCGACAGTTGGAGCAGATTTGCTCCTCGCAGCTTCCGGAAAGGAATCTAATATGCTGGATGAAAATAGATTTCCCCCAGCATTCTATGTAAATCGTTGAGAAAACAAAATAAGAGCATAAGAATACAGGAGACTGCAAGAGACCATAAGGCCTACACTAGGCAGCTCCGTAATAGATTGCCATAGTGATTTGACGGCGAAAAAAAAAAAGTGCTGGAGGTAAGTGATACCGCCGATTAATCGGAGGTTGGAGGTAAAATAGACCAATGTGATATCCCCTTTAGTCTACGTTTCCCCCAACTCCTGAAGTCCAGCGTATTGTTTGACTGAACGTTCCTCCCCCTCCCCCTCCCTCACCCCCTCCCTATTCCTCCCTAGCTGCCTAAGCTCCCCTACCTAATCAGCTCGCTCGAATTCCCTTCTTCCCTTCCTTCCCCTTTCCTTTCCTTCCACTCTTTGCCTTTAATTTCCTTAATTCTTCTATCCTTCCCCTCCGATGTCACTGTTTGCTTTCTATTTTTCCTTTCTTTCTCCTCCTCTCTTCCTCTCGCTCTCTCTCTATTTTCTCTTCCTTTCACCCTCTCCTTCCTCTTCCTCTCCCCTCTCCTCCCATCCCGTCTCCTCTATCAACTTTTCCTCTTCCATCTTCTCTTCAATTCCTTCCGCTTACGTTTCTTCCCTTCCCATCTCCATTTTTCTTTTCCTTTCCCTCTCCTCTTCCTCCCTTCCCTCCTCTACAGTCTCCTCTCCTACTTCCTCATCTCCTATCTCCTCCCATCATCTTTCCCATCTCCTCTCTCATTTCCTTCCCTTCCATCTTCCAGCGATTCCCAAACTATGGGTCGCGACCCAAACATGGGTCGCGAGACCTTGTTAGAAAAAAAAAATAATTTCAATCAAAAGCTTCCCTACACATTATGTTTTCAATAAAAGAAGACTTTGGAAATTGCTTTTTGATGCTTGGGGGGTCGCTTCACCAGATCTGGATTTGGGTCGCGGCCAAAAAAAGTTTGGGAACCACTGATCTACACCCATATAGAGTAATAATGACACCAAATTTATGCGAAAATTCTTTCACCAATAGAGTGGTTAGCGAATGGAATAGACTAACGGTGGTATTCTTAAAAAAATTCTTTCCTTATATCTTATAAAAAATCCTTGGGAGGGAGAGATTTTTTCTTAAGAATACCACCATCAGAATATTACGGTGGTATTCTTAAAAAAAATTCTTCCCTTATATAAATCCTTGGAAGGGAAAGATTTTTTCTTAAGAATACCACCGTAAGGATATTACGGTGGTATTCTTAAAAATAAATTCTTTCCTTATATAAATCTTCTATGAATCCTTGGAAGGGAAAGATTTTTTCTTAAGAATACCACCGTAAGAATATTACGGTGGTATTCTTAAAAAATTCTTTCCTTACATAAATCTTATATAAATCCTTGGAAGGGAAAGAATTTTTTAAGAATACCACCATCAGTAACCTCGTTGTGAGCGCTGAGACTATTGGCTGTTTAAAGAGAGGGTTAAATAGCTTTATGGATGGGGATGATCGAAGGTAATAGTATAGGCCTTATGGTCTCTTGCAATATCCTGCATTCTTATGTAATACATTAGGGGCTTTGATGACACCGCTACGGAGCCGAGTACCGCAGGGTTCATTTAAGATTCAAGATTTGTCTCTTCTCAAAAAACAAGATTTATTTCTTCTCAAAAAGAAAAAAAAAACTCTTAAAAAAAACAAGATGTCTCTAAAAAAAAATAGATAAAAATAAATAAAAAACTTCTCTTCTCAAAAAAGAAGATTTTTCTCTTCTCATAAAACAAGATTTGTCTCATCTCAAAAAACAAGATTTGTCTCATCTCAAAAAAATAAGATTTGTCTTATCTAAAAAAAAACTAAATTTGTCTCCTAAAAAAAAACAAGATTTGTTCTCATAAAACAAGAGATGTCTCATCTAAAAAAAAAAAAACAAGATTTGTCTCTTCTCAAAAAACAAGGTTTTTCTCATCTCAAAAAAAAAACAAGATCTCATCTAAAAAAAAACTAGATTTGTCTCATCTAAAAAAAAACAAGATTTGTTCTCATAAAACAAGAGATGTCTCATCTAAAAAAAAAACAAGATTTGTCTCTTCTCAAAAAACAAGGTTTTTCTCATCTCAAAAAACAAGATTTGTCTCCTCTCAAAAAACAAGATTTGTCTCTTCTCAAAAACAAGATTTCTCTCTTCTTATAAAACAAGATTTGTCTCATCTAAAAAAAAAAAAAAAATTCTCTTCCCAAAAAAACAAGATTTGTCACTTCTCAAAAAAAAAACAAGATTTGTCTTCTCAAAAAACAAGATTTGTCTCATCTCAAAAAACAAGATTTGTCTCATCTCAAAAAACAAGATTTGTCTCATCTCAAAAAACAAGATTTGTCTCATCTCAAAAAACAAGATTTGTCTCATCTCAAAAAACAAGATTTGTCTCATCTCAAAAAACAAGATTTGTCTTATCTCAAAAAGCGAAGATGCTTATCAACGATTGAAGACCATTTTCTCTTCTCTCCTTCCCTTTTACCTTTTATTTACCCTTTCCTCCTCTTCCTTCTACTCTTTCCTCTCCTCATCCTTTCCCTCTTTTCTCCTCTCTTTTCCCCTTCCTTGCCTCATCTTCCCATTCCTCTCCTTCACTCCCTTTTCCTCTCTACTTCTTTAGGCTCCTCTCTTTCTATCTCCTCCTCCTCCTCCTCCTCCTGTCTCTTTTTTTCTCTTTTCCTTCCTCTCCTCCCCTCCTCCCTGTTATTCCCATCTGGCCCATCCTCACCAAAATTTCATTTCCCCCCCAATTTCCTCTAAGCCCCCCTAATTATCATTCTCTTCTTATCTCCCCTCCTTTCCTACGCCCACTCAATTCAAGAACTCCCCCCTTCCATCCCCCTTCTCCCCAGAGATTCTAGACTACCCCCCTCCCCCCCTTTCCTAACTAAGTTAATTTCATTCCCTACCTTCGTTCTTTTCTCCCTTGTCTATGGTCGCTAACTCACCACCAACCTTCCCCCCTTCCCCCCTCCCCCTCCCTTCCATTGTTCTTGTCTAGCCCCCCTCCCCCCCGTCTCCACACACACACACACACACACACACACACACAAACCTCGTGGCGCTGTGGTCAGACTTCTCGCCTGCCACTACGGCGGTCCAGGTTCGACTCCCACCCAGGGCCGAAACAATTTCAGTATCGCTTCGCTGCTTGGTGTTACTCCAACTCTCGTGGGCGGGGAGTTGGGTGTATGTGTGTGTGTGCGTGTAAGGTCACAGTATTACCCATAGATCGGTTACGCGAGCTCTGAGCTCTCATCCGGGAGGTTAATAACTGTCGATCACGAGTCCGACACGTGGTCCAAGACCATGGTGAATTACATACCCTCTCCACATGTACTATCACCCGATTCCTCTTGTACTCCACCCTTTTCAATCTGATAACATTTCTCATATACATCAATTTTCTATCCAGCGGTGTCTCAATCAAAGTTCCATTCTGCCTCAGATACAGTATAACGCCCCCAAACCTCCAGATAATGTCACCAGACGTTAACCAGAATAAAGTATACCAGTGGGGATTATTGGGTTGAAAAGAGCTAAAAGATCCCTTCTCTTTTTCCTCTCTAGACTCTTTCTACCCTCTCCCACACACTCTCAATCCTCTCTCCTTCTCACTACTCTTTATATACACTCTACATCCTCTTCATTCTCTCTACCGTCCCCCCTCTCTCTATTTTTATCCACCATCTCTCTACCCTCCCCCACTCTCTCCTCTCTCTGCTCTTCTCTCCTCTCTCTAATTTTATCCACTATCTCTGCCTTCTCTCTCTGCCCTCTCCCCTCTCTCTGCCCTTCTCTCCTCTCTCTGCCCTTCTTCCCTTCTCTCTCTCTCTCTCTCTCTCTCTCTCTCTCTCTCTCTCTCCCCATCACCCCCTCTATTCCTCTGTTCTCCACTCTCTTTGAGGCTATTACTACCTCAACCTCTATTTTGAGGTCCTAATTCTGTCACCTATCTCCTTTCCTTCTCGTGAGGACCTCCTTGTCTCGGCCTCTGTTTGAGGCTGTCCTCTCAACCTCTGAGGATCACTAGCCTCTACTCATGTCCTCAATATTTGGAATCGAGAAGTCCCTGCAGACTCTCTTCGAGGCTTCATCTTGTTCCTTCTTTGAGATTCTAACATTGTCTTTGTTTACATTCGTTATTTATCCCATCCCCTCCTCTTCGTTCTCCTTTGTCCTCCTCTC
This sequence comes from Oratosquilla oratoria, assembly GCF_046742065.1. Lineage (NCBI taxonomy): Eukaryota > Metazoa > Arthropoda > Malacostraca > Stomatopoda > Squillidae > Oratosquilla > Oratosquilla oratoria. The sequence continues at coordinate 22,707,773 of NC_134781.1, read as the reverse complement.
TCCTCCTCCTCCTCCTCCTCCTCCTCCTCCTCTTCTTCTTCTCCCTCTTTCTCATTCTTCCGTCTTGTTTATTTATATTTCTCTCTGCCATCTTCCTCTGCGTAATCCTCCTCCTCCTCCTCCTCTTTCCTTCCTCACTTCTCCACGCCTCTTCTTTCTCCCTCTTCTCCTTCTCTGCCTCGTTCCTCTGCTATATATACATTTATCTGACAATTCCTTCCTCCTCCTCGTCCTCCTCCTCTTCTTCCTCATCTTCGTCGTCCTCCTTCTTCTTCTTCTCCTCCTTCCCTCGTCCTCATTCTTCTTCCTCTCTTTCCTCTGCTCCTCTATCGCTTCCTCCTCTTCGTCCTCCTCCTCCTTCTTCTCATCACCCTCGTCCTCATTCTTCTTCCTCTCCTCCTTCTGCTCCTCTATCTCTTCCTCCTCTTCGTTCTCCTCCTCCTTCTTCTTCTCATCACCTTCGTCTTCATTCTTCTTCCTCTCCTCCTCCTCCTCCTCCATCCTCTATGCAAAATAATTCTTCCTCTCAAGTTATACTTTAAGTAACAGATTATCTTAAATTCCAACGAATCTCTCTCCCCCAACACTGCGCCATCTCCCTCACTTCTCCAACAATTCCTCATTCTACTCCGCCCTTCCCTCTATTCCACCTTACTCCACTCTTCTCTTCTCCACCACAAGATCCACCTACTCCACCACCATCCACGTTATTCCACTACCCTAGTCCACTACAGCCACCATATTCCACCACCAGCATCTATTCTACTCCATCTCCACCATAGGCCCCATTCCAAGTCGTCCTCCTCTCCCTCCCTCACACAGTTACCTTTTCCTCCAACACCGTTCTCCAACAATACCCTTCTTTCTCTCCATCAACAAATCTCCCTCGCTCCCTCTTTCACATCCCTCCCTCTTCCCATAACTTCCCTTATTTACACCCTTCCCTTCATCCTCCCTCCCCTCCACGTCCCTCCCTTCCTTTCCTCCACGTCCCTCTCTCCCTCCCTTCCCCCTCCCTCCCTCCCCTCCACGTTCCTCCCTCCCTCCCTCCCTCCCCTCCACGTCCCTCCATCCCTTTCTCCCTCCACGTCCCTCCCTCCCTCTCTCCCCTCCACGTCCCTCCCTCCCTTCCACGTCCCTCCCTCCCTTCCACGTCCCTCACTCCCCTCCACGTTCCTCCCTCCCCTCCACGTCCCTCCTTCCCTCCCCTCCATATTCCTCCCTCCCTCCTACCTCCTACACATATCCCTCATCCTCCACATCTTCCCTCCAACTTTTCTCCTCTAGGCCTCCATCCTTACTGTTGCTGCTGCTTCTCGGATGCTCCTCTCGGTCTACAAATCAATAACAACTCCCCCTCTCTTCCTCCTTCTCCTCGTCGTCCCTTTCCTCCACCTTCCTCCACTCCTTTTCCTCCTCCTCCTCCTTCACTCCCTATTCCTCCTCCTCCTATTATTTGTCTTCATCCTCACCTTCGCCTATCCCCTCCCTCTCCTTCTTACCTTTCCTTCCTCTTTCCCTTCCCTTCCTCTCCCTCCTTTTTCCTTCCCTTCCCACTCCTCTTCCTCCCCATTATCTCTCTCTCTCTTTCCTCCTCTTTCTCCTTCTCTGTCACTTTTCTCTCCTACTATCCCTTGCTTCCTCTTCGTTCCTTCCTCCTCCACTCCTTCTGCCTCCTCTATCCTCTCCTCTCGTCACCATCCTATGCACCTCCTACTTATATTCATCATCACCATCACCATTATCGTCATCTGTATTATTATCCCTCCTCCTATTATTCATTTTTTTAGTAAACGACATCTTGCCTGTTGTCGTTCACTTCAACACCCGATCCTCGTCTTCCTTCTCCTTGCCGTCCTAATTATCATTCCCCCTTTCATTATCCTCCTCCTCCTCCTCCTTCCTTTCCGTTGTCCTCCTCTCCACCTCCTCGGCCTCCTCCCTTTCGACCCTCCTCATCGCTCCTCCTCATCCTCACTCTCCCTCCTCAGATCGCCTCTATGTCCTACTCGCTCTTCTTCTCTCTTCGGCTCTCGCCTTCAACTCTCTTCTTCTCCTCCTCCTCGTCGTCTTCTCTCTTCCCCTTCCTCCAGTCTTCCTCTCATTTCCGATCAGTCTTCACAGGTCGGGAGGCTAAACTCCTTCGCCCTCTTAAACTCCTCGTTGACTCCTCTTTAAACTCATCGCTAAACTCTCGTAACTCAGCTATTTTTCTCTCTTCGCCTCGCGAGTCCCCCTCTTTATCAGATTCCGCAAAATCTAAAAAATCTCCTTTTTTTCTTATCGTACGTTTTCTTGATATTTTCTCTTATAGTATGGTTCCTCTTATCATCAATACTTCCTCTCATTCCTCTTTTCTCTTTCGTATGTTTTTCTATTTTGTATGTCATTGTTTTAGAATTTCTTATATGATTTGTATATTATTTCTCTATAATTTCTCTTAGGCGTATGTATTATTTTCTAGACTTTTACAGATTCTATGTTTTTTTTTCTGAAATCTACGTTTTCGTATATTCCTTTTGTGATTATTCTTATTGGAAAGATAAGAAATATACGCAAGACTTCAGAAGTGCCTTTATTAAACAACACACAGCTCTATCGGTCTCGACTTACGACGCAACGTAACTCGAAACCGTGTTCTCTTTGTAATTATTCTTATTGAAAAGATAAGAAAAGGCAAACGCAAGACTTCAGAAGTGCCTTTATTAAACAAACAACACACGGGTCTACTGGTCTCGACTTACGACGCAACGTAACTTGAAACAGTGGGAACAGAGACGTAAGTCGGAACCTTTCGGGCCGAATGCTATTCATGAATAAAATAAACAGATTGTTATCTAATATAAACACTTCTAAAGAACAATACCTCCCTTTCCTTGTTTTTCCTATACTGGACTATATAAAACCACAAATTCTTGTTTTATATTATTTTCTACAATTCCACTGAAGTTTGCATATTTTCCTAGTCCTTAAAATCCCTTGATTATTCACTTAGTCGTTAAAATTCCTTAATTATTCATATAAATTTCGATTCCATAACTCAATCAACTTTTCTCCAATCATCAACATCTCTACTTTTGAATGTATTTCTCTTGTGTTTTCTCTCTCTTGTTCCTTTCTCTCAGTTTGTATTTCAGTGTTATACAACAACATTCTCTCGGATATTTCCCTTAGTGCCTTTCTTATCTCTCGAATTCCATGTTCCGGTTTGTTTTTCTTTCTCGGTTCTCACTGTGTAGTTTTTTTTTTTCTAGTTCTTTACCTTTTTTTCGCCGTCTTCTTTTTCTTTTCATTCCCTCTCCCTCTCTCTCTCTTTCCCTCTAACCCCCCTCTCTCTCTCTCTCTCTCTCTTCTCTTTCTCTCCTCTTTCTATCTCGCTCTCGCTCTCTCTCTCTCTCTCTCTCTCTATATATATATATATATATATATATATATATATATATATATACATATTTATATATAATCTTTCTTTCCCTCTCTACCCCTTACATTCTCCGTGCATTACGATTTATAAGTATGTACAACCTCAATGCCGGAGATACAAGACTTTTATCGCAGTAGAAGGCAGCTATTTTTGCCTCGCCTGCCTTGCAATCTCCATTCCGTTCGGCGCATATACTAAAGAGAGGAGGGAGGGAGAAAAAAAAGAGAGAGAGAGAGAGAGAGAGAGAGAGAGAGAGAGAGAGAAGGGGGAGAGGGAGAGAGAGACAGAGAGGGGGGAGGGGGAGAGAGAGAGAGAAAGGGAGAGAGAGAGAGAGAGAGAAAGAGAGGAGGGGGGAGAGGGAGAGAGAGACAGAGAGGGGGGAGGGGGAGAGAGAGAGAAAGGGGGAGAGAGGAGAGAGAGGAGAGAGGCGAGGAGAGAGGCGAGGAGAGAGAGGAAGAGAGAAAGAGGAAAAGAGTGAAGAGTGAAAATAGAACGAGGGAAAGAGAGGGAGGCAAGTAAAGGGAGGGGAACGAAGGAAACAGGTAGAGAAAAAAAAAGAAAAAAAAGAAAGGGTGAGACAGAGAGACAAAGAGAATAAAAGAAACAGAAAAAAAAAGAGATAGAACAAGAGACAGACAAATATAGAAAGATAGAGGAGAGAGAGAGAGAGAGAGAGAGAGAGAGAGAGAGAGAGAGAGAGAGAGAGAGAGAGAGAGAGAGAGAGAGAGATATGGAGGGTTATGAAATATGCGTCCCTTGATATAGCGTCTATTTTCGGTTTTGAGAAAGCCAAGAGAAATGAGCGTATAATAAGTACCCCCCCTCCTCCCTGTCCTCCCCCACATTCTAAATACTCCCTTAGCGTCAAATATAGCGTCAAATACGTCCTCCCTTTCCTTCACAATCAAATGAACACCCCCCTACAGTGTAATACCGACGCCATAATATTCATACCCCACTTCTCTGGCCTTTGCCATCTAATGAACATTGACGCCATAAAATAAATACCCCCTTTACTTCACTATTATATGAGTAACCCTCTAGCGTGTAATAATGACGCCGTAAAATAAGTACTCCCTTCCCTTCACTGTATAAATAACACTGGTGCAATAAAATGTGTACCCCCTTTGCTTCACCAAACCAACAAACTTGTGTTATGTAATAGCGACGCCGTGAAATATCTACCCCCCTGTTTTAACTTAGCCAAACAATAGATAAATTTGTGCCATTGTCATCAATCACAATTACCCTCTACTCGGCATGATCGATAGCGTTCATAGCTCATACAAACGCCGTCTTGTCAGTTTCCCTTATGAGACGAAGTTCTCGTATAATAGTTTCAGAGGATTGCGTCATTAATGCGCTTTGCTGCATACAAAAAATAATCCCTTTACCTATAATGCTGTGACAGCAAGCAAGTGTCAGTAAACCTCACAGGAGATGTAACACTATTAATACACGCACACACACACACACACATATATATAAATATATATATATACATATATATATATATATATATATATATATATACATATATATATATATACATATATACACACAATATATATGGAATGCTTGCTGGGCGATGTCAGAACTGGAGACGGATCTAGTCCTACCTGACGCGAGCGAGTTCGCAGAAAGAGCATCATACTACATTAAATCTCACAAAGTCTTCCTGAAGAATACGCAAGTTAAAATGATCCTACCCGGCCTCCGCACGCTAGTCTTTAGTGCTTTGTTTTCATTTGTGAGAGAATGAAAATGGTATACAATGCTCATAAATCACGTAATAGCGTTTGCGATGTTTGGATGCTGTCAGCCCGGATATAGGAAGAATTAAAACATATTTTGTTTTACCTAACGTGTCATGAATCTATTCATTAAATAAGAGCCAACTGAGTAAGGGTGTCTCTCTCTCTCTCTCTTTCACACACACACACACACACACACACACACACACACACACACACACACACACACACACGCGGCAGTTGGCAGAGTTCCCGGCTGCCCTTACGGCGGCCCGGGTTCGAATCCCGCCCAGGGCTGAAATAATTTCAGTATCGCTCCGCTGCGGGTTGTTACACCATCTCTCGTGAGCGGAAGTTGGGCGTGTGTGTTCGTGTAAGGTCACAGCATTACCCATATATGAGGTCTGAGCTCTCTTCCGGGAGGGGGAATAGCTGTCGACCACGAGTTCAACACGTGATCTAAGACCCTGGTGAATCACTCACACACACACACACACGCGCGCACACACACACACACACACACACTCACACATACAGCTTAAAGCAGAGCTCGACCGATGAATGCGTAGTGACGATACCCTACGACCATAGCTATTTTTCTTTAAATAGCAATTCAAGAACATACTGTTAGACAAATACACATACACATACTCACCCGACCATCAAACGTTAAGAGCTTTATCTGCCACAATAACCTTAATGAAGACCACCAATCATTTCGACTGGTGTGGTTTCAACAAAGGAACAGTTTCCTAAAAACATTTTTCCCTATTAACGTTGTCAAACGCTTCACTAATGTTAGCTCGAACGTTTCAACGTTTGTTCAGAGTCACCTGGTCTCGCCCATAAAAAGAAACGAAAAGAAAAGAAAAGAGAAGAAAAAGAAAGAAAAAATCTTACAGCCCGTTTCACGATTCCATGTGAGCCCCCGGTTTCAGTTCGTATCAGAATAGATTGCTAATCTCTTCATTCGGTATAGTTGTTTGTCTTTACACTTTGTTCAATTTTCAGTTTTCCTTTCTAAGTTTCAAAATATCAAAGCGACCAGATGATTAACATTATTGATCAAATATATTGATTTAAAACACATGGTTCTGGTCATGACATGTGAAAGCGTCCATAGACTCCCATGGTTATTTGATAGTACGACGTCGTGTCGTGGACGGCACACGGCGAAAAGTCGATGCGTGTGAAACGAATATTAAAGTTACAGGTTTCTTCATGTACATTATTCTTGCTGCCTCACCAACTTGTCACAACTGAGTCAACGAAAGGACGATGAGATTTGCACTTGTGTTTCATGAAGGAACTTTGCAAAGAAGTTTCAATTTCAGCTGTCACGAACTAATTCTGTTCTTGAGGACCCCCCCATTGGATTCTTATGGAAGGATACTGAGATCCACCATTGGACCCTCGTAAAGGGACCCTTGAGATGCCCACTGGGGTCTTATAAAGTAACTCTACTCTTAAGGTCTCCACTGAGATTTCATAAGGCCTCTTAAGGTCCCCATAAGGGTCTAAGGAAAGGACTATATGGTTTAGGCCCCATCGTGGTCCAACGAAACCATTCTGCCCTTCAAGCCTCCATTGGGGTCCTATGAAGGTACTCTCACCTTTGGGCCTCCATCAGGGTCTAATGAGGGGACTATATGGTTTAGGCCCCATCGTGATCCAACGAAACCATTCTGCCCTTCAAGCCTCCATTGGGTTCCTATGAAGGTACTCTGACCTTTGAGCCTCCTTCAGGGTCTAATGAAGGGACTCCGCTCTTTAGGTCCTCATTGGGGTCCAATGAAAGGGCTCTACTCTTGAGATGCCCACTGTGGTCTCACAAAAGTCCTTTACCCTCCAGATGCCCCCTTGAGGTCTCACAAAGGTCCTCTACTCTTGGGGTCACCACTGGGGTCCAACAAAGAGACTCTGCCCTCCAGATGCCCCGTTGAGGTCTCACAAAGGTCCTCTACTCTCGGGGTTCCCACTGGAGTCCAACAAAGGGGCTCTTATATTCTCTAGATGCCTCATTTCCTCACAAAGATCCTCCACCCTCCAGATGCCCCGTTGAGATCTCACAAAGGCCCTCTATTCTTGGGGTCCCCACTGGGGTCTCACAAAGGGGTTCTTATATTCTCCAGATGCCCCGTTGAAGCCTTACAAAGGTCCTCTACCCTCCAGATGCCCCGTTGAGGTCTCACAAAGGTCCTCTATTCTTGGGGTCCCCACTGGGGTCCAACAAAGGGGCTCTTATATTCTCCAGATGCCCCGTTGAGGTCTCACAAAGGTCCTCTACTCTCGGAGTCCCCACTGGTGTCCAACAAAGAGACTCTGCTCTTGAAACTCAAACGATGGGGCTCTTGTCCCTAAGAACCCCCATACAAGAGAGAATAGGAGGCTCTTGGGAGAGATTAAACTCGGAGTTTTAATGTGGAGTTAGATTCAATATCCCCGGGAGGTAATAGGCCACAAGTCCGGTAATTAAAGGATTTAATTAACCAAACTGAGGCAGCGAGTCCATTTACATGAATGGTTGCTTGTGATATATATTCTTTTTTTTTTCTTTTTTTTTTATGGAAAAAATATCCTTTCGTAATGATGAAGGATAACGAACTTTTATTTTTATTCACTTATTTATTTGTTTATTTGTTAATTTATTTTATTTATCTACTTATTAGGACCTAAGGCCTTTCTACTATCTCCCCACCTCCAACCGCAACCAAGGTAGTACATACTATCCTCGATGCTAGAACGAGTCATACCAAATAGTTTTATTCGCTTAGGCATGGACCCCTTTCTGAACGGGGCCAAGGGGTCTCGATCCATCTCACTCAAGACTAGGCTCAGCGACCCACAGGTGAATAAAATCGTCTGCCACCACGTGAGCGCCATCTATGGGTGCCATTTGTATTGAACCGGTTGAAGATACGAGTCCTTTAATCACTTTATTTTTTTGACCTAATTCCCCCACCAATCTATCTCCTATTTAACTATCTCCCCCATCTTCCTCCTCTCCACCATCTCCACCATGGGTTACCTTATTCTCTTTCTCCTTTCTGTTTAGTACTTTCATCTTTTTTTCTCCACCATTTCCGCCACCGCTTTCTCCAACACAAACATTTTTTCCAACACTTTCTTCAACGTTTTCCGGCAATTTCTGTATCACTTTCTCCAACACTTCAACACTTTCCACTACCTTCTACACCATTTCCTCCAACACCGACATTTTCTCCAACACCTCCAACATCAACATTTTCTCCACCAACAACATTTTCTCCAGCACCAACACTTTCCCCAGCACCAACACTTTCCCCAGCACCAACACTTTCAACACTAACACTTCCTCCATCACTTTCTCCAACACCTGTATAAGTGTGGCCTCAGCTTCGTCTGGAAACAGAACCAAGAGAAGGAACCCATTTTAGTCAGAAACTCCCTCAACTCAATACAAGCGTCTGTCACTCAAAAAAAAAAAAAAAAAAAAAACCGCCATCAGTCTTAGGGGCCCTTCGACCATATGACGCACTTTAGAGACTTTCTTCAGGTAAACGCCGGGCTAATCTATTCACTCGAGTCCAGCTCTCACTGAGTTACTACTGTAATGTGTGTCTCCTTCGACAACAAAATGGATTTAGGTCTGGCTGGCGTCAAACGATTTTATTCAAATTTCTTTACCGTAAATTGCGTCATCCTACAATGAACAGGTTAGAACGTGTGCGTGTGTGTGTGTGTGTGTGTGTGTGTGTGTGTGTGTGTGTGCGCATGTATACATGTATGTATGGATATATGTATACGTATATATTTATGGATGTATATGTATATATGTATGTATGTGCATGGATGGATGAATGTATATTATATCTATGGATGTATGTATATATATATACATATACATATATATATATATATATATATATATATATATATATATATATATATATATAAATATATATATATATTATATATATATTTATGTATGTACGTACGTACGTATGTATGTATGTTTGTATGTATGTACGTATGTATGTATGGATGTATGTATGTATGTACGGGATCCCATGGCTACTTAGCCCTCATCCTATTTGCTACAACGAAGATCTTTAGCGATTTTGTTCTGGCTATCAATGGACGATTTTATTCAAGTGAAGTTCATCTCGGGTCACCTTTAGTATGATGATGATGATGATGATGATGATGATGATGATGATGATGATATGGTCTAACGTCACAAACTCCCACCTATCGGAAGGCTAGGATGGCGCCCCTCACAAAGGGCTTTGTAGCGTAGAATTTAATGAACCACGCCCTTGATTCAACTTCGCCGGTGGCAGGATTCGAACCACCATCCCCTCGACCTTCGCCGCAAGTAACGACGCCCTAACACGCTCAGCCAGCTAGCCTCCATGCTAAGTTGATATTTATATATATTTTTGGGGCTGCCGCGAGGCTATTTCATCTATCTGAGCACATGACCATACGCTGAACGAGTTAATAATCTAAGTTACAAGATTCGAACCTTGATTCTAGTTAAACCCAAGTTTCCAACATCTGTATAGCCCTCTCCCATCTTCATTCCTTGTTCCAACACTCCTCCCCTCCCCTCCCCTCTCCTCCTTCCTCTCCCCTCCCTCCCTCCCTCCCTCCCTCCCTCCTCTCCCCTCCCTCCCTCCCTTCTCTCCCCTCCCTCCCTCCCTCCTCTCCTTCCCTCCATCATTACCAATTCCCTTTCACTCCAATCTTCACTGACCTGCTCCTTCTCCCCCTCTCACCCACTCCCTCCGCCATTCCTGCCGCTTCTTCCAATTTCGCTTTTTCCACTGGACTCGAACTCCTGCCTCCTCCTCCTCCTCTTCTTCCTGCTCCAGCTCTTCCTCCATCTAATTTTTTGTTCCAATCCTTTGCCTCCTCTACTTACTTCTACACATTTTTCCCTTCCCGATTCAGTTTCGCACTCCTTTTCCTCCTCCTCCTCTTCCTCTTCTTCCTCCTGCACCAAATAATCCTCCTACTCCTATTCCTCCTCTTCTTCCTTCTCCTGCTCCTACTCCTTCTCTTTTTCTTCCTGCACCAAATAATTCTCATTCTCCTTTTCCTCCTCCTCCTCTTCTTCCCCCTCCTCCTCCTCTTCCTCCTGAACCAAATAACCCTCCTACTAGTATTCCTCCTTCTCTTCCTCCTCCTCCTCCTCTTCTTCCTCCTACACCAAATAATCCTCCTACTCCTATTCCTCCTCCTCCTCTTCTTCCTCCTGCACCAAATAATCCTCCTACTCCTATTCCTCCTCTTCCTCTTCTTCCTCCTCCTCCTCTTCTTCCTCCTCCACCAAATAATCCTCCTATTCCTCCTCCTCCTCCTCTTCTTCCTCCTCCTCCTCTTTTTCCTCCTGCACCAAATAATCCTCCTACTCCTATTCCTCCTCCTCCTCTTCTTCCTCCTGCATCAAATAATCCTCCTACTCCTATTCCTCCTCCTCCTCCTCTTCTTCTTCCTCCTCCTCTTCTTCCTCCTACACCAAATAATCCTCCTACTCCTATTCCTTCTCCTCCTCTTTCTCCAACTCCTCTACTTTTTTCCCTTCCGCCTTCCCTTCTTACCCGTTCTCCTCTTCTTTCTCCTCTATACACCCTTCCTCCTCCTCCTCCTTCTCTTCCTCTCCCTTCTCTCTCTTTCTTCTCTTTTCCTTATGCGTTTCTGTCTCTCATTTCGTACGTGATTTTTCTTAGCCTGTCGCCAGGTGATTTTATTCAGACTTGGAGTGCGAGACTCGAACTATGTTCTGGATCAGTCACGTCCAGGTTCGGATACTCACCAAAATAATTCTAACTCTTGCCAACCGACTCCATTCATCTATTGAAAGGACCTAAGCTCGATGAAAGGCGATATTCATCTGCCCGTGGGACTTTGGAATATTTTCTTGTCGTCTGCATGTGATATCGTTTCATCTACGTTGAAGGGAATCGCCCAGCGATAGCCAGAATAAATTAAGCAAAGTGTGCCGCCGATGTGAAGGGATTCACCCTATATCAGTAACCCCCCCCCCAAAAAAAAAAAGTGACGTCACAAGTCTCTAACTTTGTCCCATTCTATTTCCACTGTTCTGATCAACCTCCCCCCTCCCCCCCAAAAGAAAAAAATTAGGGACATTTTTCACAGGTTCGGTTGTTCTCCATATTCTTATATATCAGTCATTCTCCCTCTCTATCTGTCTGTCTGTCTCCTTTATTCTCCATATTCTTATATATCAGCCACTCTCTCTCTCTGTCTCTCTCCTTTATTATCCATATGCTTATATATCATTCATTCTCCCTCTCTGTCTGTCTGTCTGTCTGTCTCTATCCTTTATTATTCATATGCTTTTCTATCAGTTACTCTCTCTTTCTTTATTCTCCATAGGCTCATATATCAGTCGTTCTCTTTCTCTCTCCCTCTCTCTTTCTTTATTCTCCATATGCTCATATATCAGTCGTTCTCTCCCTTTCTCTCTCTCTCTTTCATTCTCCATATGCTCATATATCAGTCGCTCTCTCTCTCTCTCTCTCTCCATATGCTTATACATTACTATACGTCATCTCCCCTTCCCCCTTCCCCTCCTTGTTCCTCTCCTTCCTCTTCCCGTTTCTCAATTCCCCTCCATTTTCCTCCCTCCCTACCTCAACCCCCCCCCCTAACCTAGCCTCCTCCTTCCTCTCTCCTCCTTCATCTTCCTCCATTTCTCCTCCTCTCCTCATCCCTCCTTGACCTCTCCTCTTTCCCCCTTCTACCTCATCCTCCTTTTCCTCACCTCGCCTCCTTCCCCCCCACCCTCCCCTCCATCACCCCTCCTTCCCTTCCACTCCACCTTACCCTTCTATCCACTCTCCCAAACACTTCTTTTCTTCCTATTCTACTTCATCTACTTTGTTGATCAACTCGCCTGTTCATCACTTGTTGTGACATATGGCTTGTGAGTCTTTTACTCTCTATGACGTCATGTATTCTGTTTTGACCGTGGCCGGGTGTTCTGGGGTCGCGGTTGGCCGGGAAGGTGTCCTGATCGGATAGAACCCCGTCCCCCCCTTCAAACTCGGGTCCTCCCTTCTCAGATGAATAAAAATCACCTGACGCCAGATCTATGACGTCAAAGGTGTATTTAGCTCTTGGGTGTCGTTAGACCATTTCATTCAGACAGAGAGCCCATTTCGTGATGAGAGGTCTGAAGGTACTCTTTTCCTCTTCCTCTTTTTTCCTCTTCTCAATCCTCTTCTCGCATTTTCTCTTCCTTCTCCCGTCCATCTTGTCTTCACCCCAGTCCTCTTCCTACTCCTCCTCTTCCTAATTCTCCATTTCCTCTTCCTCTTCCTCCTCCACCTCCTCTTCCTCCCCCTCCTCTTCCTCTTTTTTCCCTCTTCTCAATTCTATTCTCGCATTTTCTCTTCCTTCTCCCATCCACCTAGTCTTCACCCCAATCCTCTTCCTCCTTCTCCTCCACCTCCTCTTCCTCCTCCTAATCGCACCCCTCCTCCCCTCTTCCTTCTCCCCCCTCCCACGCTCCCCTTCATCCAGCAAATACTCCCCCCCACCCACGTTCTCTGTCACATATGCACCCTTTTCCCCCCTACATACTCCCTCATTCCCCTCTCTTCCTCCTCCTACCCCTCTTTCTTCTCCACTCCTCCCCTCCTCCTCCTCTTTCTCCTCCCCTCCGTTCCTCTTCCTTCTCCTCCCCTCCGTTCCTCTTCCTTCTCCCATTCCTTTTCTTCCTATCCTCCCCTCCTCCTCCTCCTCCGTTCCTCTTCCTTCTCCTCCCATTCCTTTTCTTCCTATCCTCCTCTTCTCCTCCTTCTCCTCTTTATTCTTCCCCCCCCGTTCCTCTTCCTTCTCCTCCCATTCCTTTTCTTCCTATCCTCCTCTCCTCCTCTCTAACCTCTATCCTGTCTCCCCAATCCAAAAATTTGCATATTATTGTCTCCAACATCTTGGTTGTAGATTATTCCCCCCCCATTCCCTCCCTCCCTCCCCCCTTCCTCCCTCATTTCCTTGTGAAGTGCTTCATATCTCCCCCCTTCCCTCCCCCACCCCCCAGATCTACTCTATGATGGTTCCTTAATTCCACATTCTCCCCCCCCCCTTACTCACTCGCTTCTGCCTCTTATTAATATCGAAATTTCACATTTCCGTCATCTCTCCCTCTTATTGCAGCCTCTCAGGGATGACCTCCTCCGTGTCTCAACTATCAACTGCCTCTGCCTTGCCTCTTATGCATCGTAATCAATACCTCTCCTTTACGTCTCCATCCCTATCTTCTTTATTTGTTGTCTCTCTGGTTCCTTTTCAAATTACCTCTCTCCTTCTCAGCTGACTCCAATTACCTCCTATGTCATCTTCGTTAATTCTCTTTCATCAAGAACAAGTTAACTCTAGGTAAGAGGTAATAGGTTTACCTCTTCCAATTTCCTTCCACTATCTCCTACCTCTCCTTCCCTCTTCAACCTCCATGTCACCTCCTTACACTTAAGCAACCTCTCTGAGAAGTAAATATTCCCATCACAGAAGTTTCCTCCAGTTCTTCTTTCAATTATATCTAATCCTCCTCCCCTACCTCCTCCTCCTACCTCCTCCAACTCCCCCTCCCCCATTACCTCCATACATTTCACAACAACCTTAGGCTAGGTCTCCCATATACCTTTACCTCTCCCTTCTTCCTCCTCCTCCATCACCACCTCCTCTCCCTCCTCCTCCTCCTTCACCTCCCCCCCATACTCCTCCTCCTCCTCATCCATCACCTCCTCTCCCTCCTTCCTCCTCCTCCTCCATTACCATCTCCTCTCCCTCCTCCTCCTCCTCCATCACCACCTCCTCTTCCTTCTTCCTCCTCCTCCTCCATCACCACCTCCCCTCCCTCCTCCTCCATCACCACCTCCTCTTCCTTCTTCCTCCTCCTCCTCCATCCCCACCACCTCTCCCTGCTCCTCCTCCTTCACCTTCCCCCATACTCCTCCTCCATCACCACCTCCTCTCCCTCCTCCTCCTCCTCCTCCTCCTCGGCCCAACAGCTCATCTCCCGAAAGGAACCCCTGTATCGGAATGATGTCATCAAACGATCACCTGCTCAGCATTAAGGCCCTCCTTCCCCTTAGCTCTCTTTGAATCTCAATGCTTAATCTCCCACCTCCACCACTCCCTCCACCTCCACCACTCCCTCCACCTCCACCACTCCCTCCACCTCATCCTCTTTCTCCTCTTCTTTCTCCGACTTTCCCTCCTCCTCTCTTCGCGTCTCTTCTTTCGTCTTTTTCCATTTCTTGCCCAATCTCCTCTTTAACTCTTTACCTATACACACATCTCCTCTTCTTACTCTTCCTCGTACTCTTCATCCTCTTCTTCCACGTCTTCCTTACCTTCCTCTTCTTCCTCATGTTTATCTATCTTGTATTCCTCCTTTTTCTCACAGAATACACTGTCTTCCATCTACAACAAAGTCTTTCCTGTATTCTTGCTTATTTTTTCATCTAATTTTCTTTTTCATTTCATCTACTTATCCTCACCTACTCCCTCCTCCATTTTTTCTTGACTTTTTTCGTGGTTTTCTTTATCTTCTTTCTCGATGTATCATCTTCACTTCTTTCCTCATCCCCATCTTCATTCTTCTAGTCTTCTTTATTGTATATGTTTGCCTTTCCTTTAATTTCCGTCAATGTTTACTTCTTCCTCGAGGCACCACCTTCGAGTTCCACCTTCAAGATCCACCTATAAGATCTACCTTCGAGGATCACGAAACTTCGAGGCTCATCTCCAAGATCCACATCTAAAATCCACCTTCAAGATCCACCATGGAGGATCACTCTCAAGTTCCACCTTCGAAGCCCACCTCCAAGACTCGGCTCTGAGGGTCACCCTCAATGTCCACCCTCCATTTCCTCTACCAGAAGAACTTCCTCAAACATCACCGGAGTCCTCCACACGTGTGAACTGACGACAAGGAAGACTCTTCTTCCTCCACTTGAGGAGATCAATCCCACCGCTGCCACCACTGTGGCGCCACTACGAAGAATTTCATCTTTTAGACTTTGATTTTTTGCTACATTTTCTCTTGTTATTGTTATTAAGAATTTGCAGTCATTATTTGTGTATCTTTTTTCTTTTTTTGTATTTAGTGTAGTTGATAACTTGGTTAAGTTGTACTGATCTTCAGTTTTGTTCAAAACATCTCTAAAAATCAGTCCTACTGCCGTTACCGTTATCTTACTTCTACAGCGAAAGACAAAAACATCCCCTTAAGGCGAAACATCATGAGAATTGGCTAAAGACGGCTTGCTAATTCTCATAATTTTTCGCCTTGTTTTAATCTATCTTCGGACAAATTTTTTTTTTTTTTTTTTTTTTTTTTTTGTCTTTCACTGTACATAATTATTTCTTTAGTTGGTATAGTTGTAAACTAGTTTATCTGTATTGCTTTTCTAAAATATCTAAAACACTTCCTAGAGCTTTTCTAGTACTTTCTAGATATCACACTGGCAGTGGGATGTTGGAAGTCTATATTCTGTAGTCCCTAACTCTAGAATAGCAAAGTCACCAAAGCCCTAGTTTGGAGTCCATCCCTAGGATGAGAGTGACTGACGTCATAAAGGATCTTCTTCCCAAAAGCTTGTGTCCTTCAACAATACCAACGTCCTCTCCCCCATTCCCCCATCAATCACAGCTTTTCGTAGAATAAAAAAATCGTACAAGATTTATTTCACGACAGCGCTGCCTTTGGGGGGGGGGGGTCCGCCGTATGGAGGTCACACTGGGTAATTTAATTTGTTGTTACACAGAAGAGTTGTCTACAATACTTTAACTTGGTGCCATGTACGCATATAGTAAATTCTTGGCGTTTTAATTTCGCGTTCTGGCCAAGTACGCGAGTGAGTTTCGGCCTCCAGGCTTATGACAAGGCTCGTTTCTTTGGCGGATTTTTACTTTCGCGAGGGTCCTCGTAATTTATAACAGACCTGACACTGGGTTACGGTATTTTTTATATTTTTAGCGGTGTTTTAAATCGGTGGAGAGTGTGCGGAGTGCATGGGCCTAGAGCGATGCTGTCCAAAATTCAAATACGCAGTCTTCACTCGCATAGTCCTTTCGACTTTTTTTTTTTTTTTTTTGAAGGAAAGCTACTGTTCTGTACGCGCATAACGGCACACGCACTTGTGGAACACGTAAAGTACACATCACAAACACGTAGACCACGTTAGATAGGAGAACTGAGATAGCAGGGGAGTGAAATGTTGGGTGTGTACACAAAGCCTACGTATGCAAACACACACACGTACACACGCGCACACACGCACACACACATAGACACAAGCATACATAAGACTTTCGTGATTGTATCACATTTCAGAGCTCATTAAGGAGGCTGTCGCCAGACGCCTTTATTCGTCTTGGGATGGGGGTGAGGAGAATGGGGTACTTCATGGACTAATAGGTCTCCACTGGCGGTAAATCAACAGAAGAAGAGTGCCGAGGGCCGATCCCCTCCCGAGTAGCGCTCTTCTGGAGGAGGAGGAGGAGTAGGTGGTGGAGGAGGAGGAGGAGGAGGAGGAGGAGGAGGAGCGGCCGCACTCGCCCGCTTTGCCCAGCAGCGGCAGCTTCCGTGCGACGTCTCGCTTTAAGACAAACGGAGATGGCGTCAGGGGGAAGGAGGGAAGGAGGGAGGGGAAGGAGGGGAGGAGGGAAGGGAGGAGAAGGGAGAAGGAGGGAAGGGAGAAGGAGGGAAGGGAGGAGGAGGAGGAGGAGGAGGAGGAGGAGGAGGAGGAGGAGGGAGGAGGAGGAGGAGGGGAAGGAGAAGAAGAGAAGGGAGGAGGACGGGAGGAGAGGAGGGAGAGGAAGGGAAGGGAGGAGGAGGGAGGAGGGAAGGGAGGAGGAGGGAAAGGAAAAGGAAGAGGAGGAGGTCGAAGAAGAGGAGGTCGAGGAGGATGAGCGGAGGGGGAGAAAGAGGGAAGGGAGAAGGAAGAGGATGAGGTCGAGGAAGAGGAGGTCGAGGAGGATGAGAGGAGGGGGAGAGTAGGGGGAGAGGGCAGCGGGAGGGGAAGGGGATGAGGAAGTGGGGAAAGGGGGAGGGGAGAGGGGCTAGGAGACAAGCAGGGGAACAAGAGAAGAGGAAGAGATGGTTAGAAGGATAGAGGGAAGATAGGAGAAAGGGGGAGGGAAAAGGGGAGGGGGAGGGGAGGAGGAGGGGGGAAATGTTAGGTACAGTACGGAAGAGGTGAGATTTTGAGGGGAATGGGTTGAGGTGAGGTTAGGAGAAGGTGTGAATGATAAAGAGAAAGTTAGAAAGAAAGTGATGAGAAAGGGTGAGTATTTCTCATCAACAGATCAAACTGTCGTTGAAGTTGACCATCTCTTTAGGAATTTTCCTCCTCTCCACCCCTTCCCTCCCTCCTACCTACCTCCCATCTCCCTCCCTCCCTCCCTCGCTCTCCTCAACAACTTATTCGTGTCTGGGATATTTACATTTCCCCGTCACACACACACACACACTCGACTTCTCCTCCAAATCAATATTTCATATCCTCAACAAAGCAACACTCCCTTCTAACATTCAGAAAGCTCTCTCCCTCCTCCCACACTCACCCTACATCTCTCCAACAGTATCTCCTCAATTTCAGGTACTCTTCTCCAACAAATGGTATCTCGTATGTTCAACAAAACGTCATTTTCCTCTCTCCAACAATTAATAAGCGAGCTATGTTTCTCGTCACACATACACTAATTCTTTAAGAAAATGTCCTTCTTTTATCTCCATCAGCCTTCTCCCTTCCACATTCACTCCATTTCTCTCCACCAAAGGGTATCTCCAACACCCCTTTTCTCCCACATTCCCTCTGCCTTCTCCAACAGTGATTTTCTTCCGCACTTATCAACTCCATCTCTTCTCGCCTAACAATACGAAAATATAAAAATATATAATACAAAAAGAAATAAGGAAAAAAATCTTCAAGATATATTTTTTTAGCCATTAATGGCAAATATAGTAGGCAAAATGGAAGACAGAGTGAAATTGATAAATAAATATATGAATAGAGATAAGATAAAAGATAAAGTATAAATAACCAAATTCGATCTCGGTTAGTATAGGTCGTGTCTTTCGCCATTGCGCCCAAAGTAACTAATTCCATTCAAAACAATGTACGATTCTGTCTTCCAGCCTTTCAATTTATCCTTGACACAACAAAATTTAAGACAAAATCAAGTTGAAATATTAATAATAACAATAATAGAATAATACCATCCCATAATAGACGACTTTTCGGTCAACTTGTAAAAAAAAAAAAAAAAAAAAAAAAAAAAAAAAAAAATTGAAGTCTTGGTGTCTGACAGCTGAAGAGGCTGACACCGTTAGGGGGAGCGGTTGAGTGCTGACAAGAGGACCGATAACAATGGCGAGACACAGGATAATCAATTAGACACCGCCAAACTGTTGCTTCTATTGGCTCTCGAAACTGCCTTTTAACGTAGGTAATCCTCAGCACAACGTTTTCTTTTATCGTAGGTAACCTTCCACTTCTGATGTGATGTGTTGACACCGGATGTACTTTGTCTTCTTCAACATTGTGGTTGAAATCAAACAGGACAAAATTGTCTAATTTTGTGCGTGAAATCATTTTCAACGTGGGTTATTCCCAGCATTTGTTTTTGTTTGTTTTTTCCCATGGTGTGATGTTTTGACATCTGTATCTTCATTTCCCCTTATTCACTAAAATCTGAATCAAAATCAAACAACACCAAAAACCTATTTCCTTCTGTACTTGAAGCAGTTTTTAATATAGGTCATCTTCAGCACGGTTTTTTTTATCGTAGGTAGCCTTCCACGCACGGTCAACACCAAGAATCTATTTCCTTCTGTACTTGAAGCCGTCATTAATGTAGGTCATCTTCAGCACGGTTTTTTTTTATCGTAGGTAGCCTTCCACTCCTGATGCATGCCAATGCACGGTCAAAACCAAGAATCTATTTCCTTCTGTACTTGAAGCCGTCTTTAATGTAGGTCATCTTATGCACGTTTTTTTTCATCGTAGGTAGCCTTCCACTCCTGATGTATGCCAATGCACGGTCAACACCAAGAATCTATTTCCTTCTGTACTTGAAGCCGTCTTTAATGTAGGTCATCTTCAGCACGGTTTTTTTTATCGTAGGTAGCCTTCCACTCCTGATGTATGCCAATGCACGGTCAACACCAAGAATCTATTTCTTTCTATACTTGAAGCAGTCTTTAATGTAGGTCATCTTCAGCACGGTTTTTTTTATCGTAGGTAGCCTTCCACTCCTGATGTATGCCAACGCACGGCCTTCACCCATCGCTTAAACAAACACAAGAGAAAGATCCAAAACTGAGCTCCCCTCTCTTTGAAGATACCTGTGTACCCCCATAAACGGTTCCTCTTTGCTGCATTTGGACCCCTCCAGCTCCCCCTGTGCTCTGAATATCCTCCCCCTATTACTCCCCTTTCCCCCCTCTCCTTCACCTCTCCCTCTCTCTTCTCCCTTCTCCCTTCCCCACTCTATTCTCCCCATTCCCCTCCTCTTACTTCCCCCCTTCCCTTCCCCCCTTCCTTTCCGTTTCCCCCCTTCCTCTTCCCTTCCCCCCTTCACCCTTTCTTCTCTCTATTCCCACTCCTCTTTCACCTCCCCTCTCCACCCCTTCCCGTTCCATTCTCCCCCTTCCTACTCCCCTTCTCCCCATTCCCTTCCCCCTCCCCCTTCCATTTCTCCCTTCCCACTATCTTTTGTCCATCCCAACTCCCCTTCATCCTTCTCTCTCCCTTCTTCCGCTTCCCAATCCCTTTTCCCCCTCCCCTCTCTCCTCCTTCCCACTCTCTTCCTCCTATCCCCCCCTTTCACCTCCCCTTACCTACTTCCTCCCCTCTCTCCCTTCCCCCTTTCCCCTCAGTTGAACTAAACGTCCATTGCCGTTCGTTGTCTCATCAAATGTATGTCACTGGATTGAGAAGTTAATGGAAATGGATCAGATACTGCCTGGTGGGGAGGTTGGAGTGAAGGTCGAGTCCCGGGTGCACAAAAATGTTTGTTAACCAAATATTGTACCTCACGGGACTGTAGGAGTAAAGATACTTTTTCGGGTGGCTAAAGCGACTGATGGGGTATAAGGAACATTAGTGCGCGCGCGCGCACACACGCACACATGCTCGATGGCGCAGTGGTTAGAGTTCCCGGCCGCCATTTATGCGGTTCTGGTTCGAATCTCGCCCAGGGATTAAATAACTTCAGTATCACTGCGCTGTGAGTCGTTACTCCAACTCCCGTGGGCGGGGAATTGCGTGTGTATGCGTGCGTGTAAAGTCACAGCAGTGCCCACAGATCAGTCATATATAAGCTCTGAGCTCTCTTCAGGGAGGGAAATAGCTGTCGATCACGAGTCCAACACATGATGCAAGACCATGATGAATCACACACACACACACACACCATTTACAAAAACATGGTCAGATTCTGCACTTTGAAGAACTCACGTTGATGATCCGTTACGTCACGGCACATAGCGAATGAGGTGTCGGCGGTACAGACAACCAACGCAACGCAGAGAAATGGTCCCGAACTCACTCTTCCTTGGACCTGAAGCCACTTTCCTCACCTTTGAGGAGGACATGGAGGTTACCCTCAAGTGAAAGCATTTGCAAGCAGACTTGACTAAAATCCTTGCAAGCAACAAGTGGAGGGACCCTCTTCTTCACGCGGGTCCAAGCCATTGCATTCTTGCATTCAACATGTTGCAAGCAATATTCGGAAGTTTCTTTTCTTTGTGCCGTAGGATCGCGCCAGAATCTCTCTGTGACATTCTATCTTTCATCCTAACTTTCGCCACGCTTTTCCATTCACCGGTAAAACATTACTTTTCAGAATGAAAGCTCTGTTTATTGTCAAATCACTATTGCATGACCGTGGCAAGGTGCAGGGATGACCCGTCATCCAGGAGGTGCTAAGATGGGAGGGAGGGTGGGGGGGAGTGGAGTGTATTTAGGGATGGAACGGGTGGGAATGATTTTATGTCTTTTTCTTTTTGGCTACCTCCCTTGTAAGGGGGAAAAAGCCTTGGTATATGTATGCATGTATGTACTATTGCATCACTGCACTGTAACACTGTCACTTCACCTGAAATTTATTGTAGAAGCATTATATATGCAGATGGCTTTCGAAGTATCAACTCTGATGTCATTCCAAGGATGACCGTTGACATGTTTGGACGTGTATCCAAACAAAGCAGCAGATCATTTCGAAATCTACACACATAGAAAATTTCGAACTTTAATTCTAAGCCATGTTTTCCCAGACAATCGTATCAAAATAGACCTAGTTTCATTATAAAATATACATATCATGCGTAATATCATCATATGTAATATAATGAAATAAGTATATTTCGTTTGTACATATATACCTGATATTATACCTTTATTTTTTAATTCCTCATGTTTTGCAAATTAGAAAGTTAATTAGGAACATTTTGTTCAAATTTTGATGTACTACTGTACTGTTGCTGAACATATGTACTTCTATTGTACCACTGTCTTGTCGCTCTTTGTTGTACCTTCATTGTACTTTTATGTTACAGTACTTCATTATACTGCGTTGTGGGATTCTGTTACACATCAATGTTGTAGTCCGTTATTGTAGTTTTGTTATAGTACTTCGTAGTACTTTTGTGTTACCGAACTTTGTTGCACGTCACTGTTGTAACATTTCATTTATTTCATTGTGCTTTAGACCAAAGCGACAACCCGTGCTAAAGGGTACACAGGATTCGAACCACAGATGGAGTGGGTGGCAAGGCATCACCTCAAGTAGGGGAAGGTCCCTGACGACACATTAATGCGGAAGCCATTCTGAGGGATGGCTGCTTGCAAACACAAACTCCCAACAATCTCTATTCCCCCCCTCTCTCTCTCTCTCTCTCTCTTTCGAGTCTCTCTTTATCTCTCTATTTTCTCCTCTCCCTTTCTCTCTTTCAATTCTCTCTCTCTCTTTCTCTCTCTCTATCTTTCTCTCTTTCTCTCAATCGATTCTCTCTCTCTCTCGATTCTCCCTCTCCCTATCTTTCGATTCTCTTTTTCTCGATTGCCTCTCTCTCTCTCTCTCTCTCTCTCTCTCTCTCTCTCTCTCTCTCTCTCTCTCTCTCTCTCTCTCTCTCGATTCTCTATATTTCTCTCTCTTTCTCTCTGTCGATTTCCTCTATTTCTCTCACTAGATTCTCTCCCTCTCCCTCTCTCTTTCTTTTTGTCCAGAGAACGTGCATTAGATATATTACAAAGAACATGTGCAAGAACGTGGAGAGAGAGAGAGAGAGAGAGAGAGAGAGAGAGAGAGAGAGAGAGAGAGAGAGAGAGAGAGAGAGAGAGAGAGAGAGAGAGAGAGAGAGAGAGAGAGAGAGAGAGAGAGAGAGAGAGAGGGAGAGAGGAGAGAGAGAGAGAGAGAGAGAGAGAGAGAGAGAGAGAGAGAGAGAGAGAGAGAGAGAGAGAGAGAGAGAGAGAGTATATATGAAGGCACCTCTTCTTCTTTTCCTCGTCGTCGTCGTCGCTATGCCTCCGAGTATCTGCGAGTGTCTCTCGAGTATATCCGAGTCTTCCCGAGTATCTCCGAGTCTCCTCGAGTGTCCCCGAGTCTCCTCGAGTATCTCCAACTCTTCCCGAATATCTCCGAGTCTTCCCGAGTATCTCCGAGTCTCCTCGAGTCTGCCTGAGTATCTCCGAGTCTTCCTGAGTATCTCCGAGTCTCCTCGAGTCTGCCTGAGTATCTTCGAGTCTTCTCGAGTCTCCCCGAGTATCTCCGAGTCTCCCCGAGTATCTCCGAGTCTTCCAGAGTATCTCCGAGTCTCCTCGAGTCTTCCAGATTATCTCCAAGTCTCCTCGAGTATTCCAGAGTATCTTCGAGTCTCCTCGAGTCTTCCCGAGTATCTCAGAGTCTTCCCGAGTATCTCAGAGTCTTCCCGAGTAACTCCGAGTCTCTTCTACTATTCCCGAGTATCTTCGAGTCTTTTCGAGTCTTTTCGAGTCTTCTCGAGTCTCTCCGAGTCTTATCGAGTCTTCCCGAGTATCTCCGAGTCTTCCCGAGTATCTCCGATTCTCCTCGAGTCTTCCCGAGTATCTCCGAGTTTTGCTGAGTATTTTCGAGTCTTCCCGAGTATTCTCGAGTCTTCCCGAGTATCTCCGAGTCTCCTCGAGTCTTCCCGAATAACTCCGAGTCTCCTCGAGTATTCCCGAGTATCTCATAGTCTCCCCGAGTATTCCCGAGTACCTCCGAGTCTCCCCGAGTATCTCATAGTCTCATCCACGCTCGAGTTCGTCTTCCTTTGATAACGAGACTCGCGTTCAACAGTTATCGCCATCTTAGAGTTCCTAGTAGGGACAGTAACGACGACAGAGGAGGAGGAAGGAGGAGGAAAATGAGGATAAGTAGAATGAAGACCAAAGAGAGGAGGACGAGGACAAGAACTGGGAAGAGGACAGAGACGGTGGACGAAGGGAATGGGAAAAGGGAGTGGGAGAGGTGGAGAGGAAAAGGGAGAGGAGAGATAGAGGGGGAGGGAAGAAGGTAAAGAGGGAATAGAACGAGAGGGAAGAAGGTAAAGAGGGAATAGAACGAGAGGAAAGAGTAATAGAAGGGGAAGCTGAGAGGGGAGGGAGAGGGGAGAGGGGGAGGGGAGTGAGGGAATACAAGAGGGAGAGGAGAGGGGAGAGAAGGAATAGAAGGGAAGGGGAGAAAAGGAATAGAGGGGGGAGAGGGTCAATAAGGGTAGAGGGGAGAGAGGGAGTAGAAGAGGGGAGGAACGGGGAGAGTAGAGAAAGGAGGGGAGAAGTGAGAGAGAGAATAGAAGAGGGAGGGGAGAGGGGAGAAAGGAAAAAGAGGGAGGGAAGAGGGGAGAGGGGAGGAAAGGAACAGGAGGAGGGGGGCAGGAGGTCAAAAGGGGGAAGGGGAGAGGGGAGAGGGAATAGAGGGGGAGGGGAGAGGGTAGAAAGGGAATAGAAGGGGAGGGGAGAGGAGAGAAAGGGAATAGAAGGGGGAGGGGAGAGGGGAGAAAGGAGGGGAGAGGCGAGAGAGGGAGTAGAAGAGGGAGGGGAGAGGGGAGAAAGGAAACAGAAGAGGGAGGGAAGAGGGGAGAGGGGAGGAAAGGAACAGGAGGAGGGGGGAGGAGGTCAAAAGGGGGAAGGGGAGAGGGGAGAGGGAATAGAGGGGGAGGAGAGAGGGGAGAGGGTAGAAAGGGAATAGAAGGGGAGGGAAGAGGGGTGTAGGGGAATAGAAGGGGGAGGGGAGAGGGGAGAAAGGGAACAGAGGGGGAGGGGAGAGGGGAGAAAGGGAGTGGAAGGGGGAGGGGAGAGGGGAGAAAGGGAATAGAGGGGGGAGGGGAGAGGGGAGAAAGGGAATAGAGGGGGGAGGGGAGAGGGGAGAAAGGGAATAGAGGGGATAAAGGGAATAGAAGGGGGAGGGGATAGGAAAGGGAATAGAGGGGGGAGGGAAGAAAAGGAACAGAAGTGGGAGGGGAGAGTGGGATCATAAGGGGGAATAGGAGAGAAAGGGAATAGAGGGGGGGGAGAGGGGGGAGGGGAGAAAAGGGGGAAGGGGAGAAGGGAGAGGGAATAGAAAGGGGAGAAAATGAGAAGGAGGAGGAAGAGAGAGTTATGATAGAAGGAGGAAGAGAGAGGAGAGTGGAAAGAGGGGACAAAGAGAGAACGAAGAAGGAAAAGAAAGAAAGAGGCGAAAAGAGGGAGAGGAAGAAAGATCCTGAGAAAAATTGAAATAAAAATAAAAATAGAATTGGAACGAAATGTGAAAGAAAAGAAAATGAAGACAGGGAAGGAGGGAGAGAGAGAGAGAGAGAGAGAGAGGGGGGGAGAGAGAGAGAGAGAGAGAGAGAGGAGAGAGAGAGAGAGAGAGAGAGGAGAGAGAGAGGAGGAGAGAGGAGAGAGAGAGGAGAGAGAGTAATAATAGTAATAATAATAATAATAATAAGGGAGAAAGAGGAGGAGGGAGGAAGGGAGAAAGAAGAGGAGGGAGGAGGGGAGGAGTAAGGGAGAAAGGAAGAGGAGAGGAAGGAAGGGAAGGAAGAGGAGAGGAAGGAAGGGGAGAAAGGAAGGAAAGAGAGAAGGAAGGAAAGAGGGAAGGAAGATACTGGGTAGGAAGATTTGTAGAATGGTCTTGTATCAAAATGTATAGAGAGAAGGATTTCAATTCAATTTATATTCAAAATAAGGAAAGAAGGAAGGAAGGAGGAGAGCGGGGAGAAGAGAGTGGAAAGAGAGCAAAGAGGAGAGAGAAAGGAGAGAAGGATGAGGGGAGACAAGAGAGAGAGGCAAGAGAGGGAGAGGTAAGAGGAGAGAAAGAGAGAGGGGGAAGAGAGAGGAGGAGAGAAAGAGAGAGGGGGAAGAGAGAGGAGGAGAGAGGAGGAGAGAAAGAGAGAGGGGGAAGAGAGAGGGGGAAGAGAGAGGAGGAGAGAAAGAGAGAGGGAGAAGAGAGAGGAGGAGAGAAAGAGAGAGGGGGAAGAGAGAGGAGGAGAGAAAGAGAGAGGGGGAAGAGAGAGGAGGAGAGAAAGAGAGGGGGAAGAGAGAGGGGGAAGAGAGAGGAGGAGAGAAAGAGAGAGGGGGAAGAGAGAGGAGGAGAGAAAGAGAGAGGGGGAAGAGAGAGGAGGAGAGAAAGAGAGAGGGGGAAGAGAGAGGAGGAGAGAAAGAGAGAGGGGGAAGAGAGAGGAGGAGAGAAAGAGAGAGGGGAAGAGAGGGGGAAGAGAGAGGAGGAGAGAAAGAGAGAGGGGGAAGAGAGAGGAGGGGGAAGAGAGAGGAGGAGAGAAAGAGAGAGGAGAGAAAGAGGAGAGAAAGAGAGAAAGAGAGAGGAGGAGAGAAAGAGAGAGGAGGAGAGAAAGAGAGAGGGGGAAGAGAGAGGAGGAAAGAGAGGAGAGAAATACAAAGGAGGAGAGAAAGAGAGAGGAGAGAAAGAGGAGAGAAAGAGAGAGGACGAGAGAAAGAGAGGGGGAAAGAGAGAAGACGGGAGGGATGACAGAGGTAGAAGATGAGAGGCATGACAAGAGGAGATAAGAGGTTTGGAGGACAGCTTACCAGCGTTTCTATCCTTTAGGAAAATCTCGCTCGGATGTGTTGATGTAGATGTGAAGTACTCGTAATTGTTGTTGTAAGGTCAAATTAAAGCGGAGGAAGAGTAAGAGTGAAGATTGGAGGAGGAGGAGGAGGAGGAGAAGGAGAAAAAGAGGAAAATGAGGAGGAAAAAAGGAGAAAAAGGAGGAGAGGAGGAGGAAGAGGAAAATGATGAGGAGAAGGAGGAAGAGGAGGAGGAAGAGGAGGAGGAAGAG
>NC_134781.1:22648773-22673773 GCF_046742065.1 Oratosquilla oratoria | reverse complement strand
TAACGGCAGGTAAAACAAGTGTAAGCGGCGGTGCCATTTGGGAACAGGTCATTGCAAAGCAAGAAATCTATTTCAATTGCAAAATGCGTCAATCGTTCTTCCAAAGCAACTTCGTAAGGTGAGAGTTGTTGAACACAACATCAACAGTCATGTTCAACCTCTCGCTGGGTTAAATCTTATACGCGTGACTACACAAAGAAACGTTTGGATCTGCTACACAAAGAAATGGTTGGATATGCTACACAAAGAGACGTCTGGATCTGCTAAACAAAGAAACCCTTGGATCTGCTATACAAAGAAACCTTTGGATCTGCTATACAAAGAAACCTTTGGATGTGCTACACAACGAAACCTTTAGATGTACTACACAAAGAAATTTTTGGATCTGCTACGCAAAGAAACGTTTGGATCTGCTACACAAAGAAACGTTTGGATCTGTTACAAAAAAACGTTTGGATCTGCTACACAAAGAAACGGTTGGATCTGCTACACAAAGAAACGTTTGTATCTGCTATACAAAGAAACGTTTGGATGTACTACACAAAGAAACGTTTGGATCTGCTACACAAAGAAACATTTGTATCTGCTACACGAAGAAACTTTTGGATATACTACACAAAGAAACGTTTAGATCTGCTATACAAAGAAACGCTTGGATCTGCTAAGTATTAAACGTTTTGAAACGTTTTAGAACTCATCTGGTGGTGAAGAGACTACGCCGAGAGACGCTTATGTGTGACCAGTGCCCTTTTCTTCGTCAAATCTACTCCTGGTGGAGATGGAGGGAGAGGATGGGGAAGGGAAGGGGGTGGAGGAAGAGGGGGAGGGGGAGGGGGCAGAGGAGGAGGGGGAGGGGAGGGGGTTGAGGAGGGGAGGGGTGGAGGAGGGGTTGAGGGGAGGGGGTTGAGCAGGGGAGGGGGTTGAGGAGGGGAGGGGTGGAGGAGGGGGAGGGGGTGGAGGAGGGGGAGGAGGAGGAGGAGTGGGTGGAGAAGGAGGGGGAGGAGGAAAGTGTCGAGTGAAGAAGAGGAACCTGGAGGGGGAAGGTAGAGGATGGTGGAGGGAAAGTTGGTGGAGAAGGAAGAAGTGGATAGTGGAGTGAGAGGATGGTGGAGAAGGAAAAAGGAGGAGTAGTAGGAGGAGAAGGAAGGAGAGGATAGTGGAGGGTTGAGAAGATGGTAGAGGAAAAAGGAGTGGGAGGAGGAGGAGGTGGAGGAGGAAGGAGTTGGAGGAAGGAGAAGTAGGAGGAAGGAGAAGTAGGAGGAAGGAGAAGTAGGAGGAAGGAGAAGTAGGAGGAAGGAGAAGGAGGAGGAGGAGGAGGAGGTGAAGGAGGAAGAGGAAATAGGAGGAGGAAGTAGGAGGAGGAGGAGAAAGAGGAGGAGGAGGAGGAGGAGAAAGAGGAGGAGGAGGAGGAGTGAGGAAGAGGAGGGAGGAAGATGGACAAAAGTGGAAGAAGAGGAGGAGGGAGGAAGGTGGACGAAAGTGGAAGAAGAGGAGGAGGACCCAGACATGCTAACCACTACTCGTTTAAATAGTCTGTAGCAGTGGTTCCCAACCTGTTTTTGGCCGTGGTCCATCTAAACAGCTCTAAAATCCTGATGCCCGCTGTGACACATAATTCTTATTATTCGAAAAAGTGAAGTCCTATTCGCGTGGGAGAGGTTTCAAGAACCATTAACTTGGTCAAAAATCAATAACCATTCAGTTGGTCAAAAAAAAAATCAATAACCATTCAGTTGGTAAAAAAAGAAGAAAAAAAAAATCAACCCTCCCCCCCCCAAAAAAAAAGTTCACCCCCCCAAAAAAAAAAAAGTCATGGCATCCATGTAGGTAAAAATGAATTAAAAGAATCAAAGGACAGTTGCTGGTTCCTTTCTTCAGCATGTATAGACAAATACACCGTTTAATAGAAAAGACGCGTTCCTTCAAACCATAAAGAACCGAACGCGACTCCGTAAGATATTCTTATAGGTTGAGGATCTCTTCTTTCGTATTTCCTTCGTAAGTCAAATAACTAATTTAATTACAAAAGCCATTTGATGACTGTGATGATGGTGGTACAGTTGCAAACGATGTTTGTGAATAATTAGACTATTCGATACAAACCTCTTGACGCCATATAATTAATCCAAACAAGTGAAAATAATCATCACATCATTCAGTGTTCATAACTCTAAAGAACATATAAAAGACAGATATATATATATATATATATGCATATGTAATTCCACATGTACATACACACATATATTTTTATGTATGCACACTGTATAAGCACCGCATATATTAACACACACAACACCATAATCACACAGACCCACTAAAAAAACTTTTAATAAAGAACATATAAAACACCGTGTAACCACCACATATATTAACACACACACACACACACACACCATACTGACACAGACCCGCTAAAATAAAAAAAAAATAAAAATAAAAAAAACTCTTGACTCATTCTCAGATTGCCAGCTTTAAAAATCAAATTGCTCCCCTGTGGGTCCGCCCTACGCTGGAAACCGCGAGTCTATAGACTCTACTTTTGCGAAATAAAAACTATCATCACATAGTCAAGAAGGCAAATACCGACTTTTAAGATTTTTTTTCGCGTTCAAGTCCCTTTCCCCGTAGCCAGAGGAAAACATATAAAGTGTACCATCATGCTGAAGCTACAATACAGACTTAAAGATGCTGCCTTTCGCCAGACGATTTTATTCTGCTGCAAGAAAGCCCACGCGGGGAAAGTGTTTTGGTTATTTTTAAGAAGATAAGAATGAAGAAGACTGCAAGAGACCATAAGGCCTACACTAAGTAGTTCCATGTCTATTGCCACCTGTCGTCCCCATTCATAAAGTTGTCTGGATATTTGTGACTTGGTTTGATTCTTAATGGCTACAGGTGAATGCCACTTGCCCTGGCTGTCTTAGCACTTAGGGCAAAGGTGACCCCCCTCCGGCCGTGAACCTTCCCTAACTATGTATGTAGTAATGTATAACATACTAGTTTACTTTTACAGTGAATAAAATTTGTCAAACGATATGTTGTCTCCCTGTGAATTCTCGGCTGCCACTCGTATTATTGTTATGTTTAACATTTTATATTTCTACCACCACTGTCACCACCACCACTGTCACCATCTCCACCACTATCACCAACACTACTACTATCACCATCTCCACCACTATCACCTCCACTGTCACCACCATCACCACCACTGTCACCACCAGCAACACTATCGCCAACATCACCACTGTCACCACCACTGTCTCCACCATCACCACCACTACCACAATCACCACCACCACTATCCCCAACATCGCCACTATCACCTCCACCACTGTCTCCACCATCACCACCACTATCACCAACGTCACCACTGTCACCACAACCCTTCCATCACCATCTATTATCATGACCACAATCTTTCACCATTCTTATCTAACCGGTCTTGTCTACTCTTCTTGCTGTTAGGAACCCCCCTCCTCCCCCCTCCACTCCCCCCCTCCGACCCCAAAAACCCCGACGAAATGACCATGCAAGCCATTGTGGAATGACCGCGCGACGCGGCTGACGTGTGGAATACGGAACGTGGAATGAGTGGAAGCGAGACAGGAGCGGGAGAGGGGGGGGCTTATCGTGAAGCGATATTGACAACGGGAACCAGGAATGAAGCCCCCCAGGAGGGGAGAGGGGGGAGAGGGAGAGAACAAAAGGGGAGAGGGAAGAGAGGGGGATGGGGGAGAGAAGGGTGAGGGGAGGAGGGAGGGGGAGGAGAGAGAGAGAGAGAGAGAGAGAGAGAGAGAGAGAGAGAGAGAGAGAGAGAGAGAGAGAGAGAGAGAGAGAGAGAGAGAGAGAGAGAGAGAGAGAGATATGAAGGAAAAGGAGAAGGAAGGAGAGAGAGTGGGAGGGGGAGAGGGAGGAAAGGGAGAGGAGAAAGGGAGAGGAGAAAGGGGGAGAGGGAGGAGAGGGGAAGGAAAGGGGAAGGTGGGGGAGGGGAAGGATAAGGTAAGATTAAGGGGAAAGTGGAAAAGTAGGAGGAGAGGCAGGAGGAAGGGCAAGAGAAAATGGAAGAAGTAGGAAGAGGAGGAGGAGGAAGAGAAAAAGGAAGAGTAGGAGTAAGAGGAGGATGAAGAGGAAGAAGATAAGCGGTCGGTAGAAGGATATTTGGGTTTAGTAAAGAGTCTGTTGGGAAAAAGAGAAGTGAAAAAGAGAAGAGTCTGTTGGGAAAGAGAGAAATGAAAAAGAGAAGGAAGAGAAAGAAGAGGAGGAACACAAAGGAACACAAAGGAAGAATAAACAACAGCAGGCTACTGTTCCTAACGAGGCTCTTTGTGTTTGCTATACAAAGCTACAATTAAGAAAACAGGGTAACTAGGCCATAGATGAACTAACACTACTGCTACCACTGTCTCCTATCCAATTATACAATTAAATGACGAGCTGTCAGATATTTTATTGCAAGGGATAAAATAGAAGAGAAGGGTATGAAACAGAAGGAAGTGGAAGAGAAAAAAGTGAAAGAGCATGAAGTGGAACAGAAGAAAGTGGAGGAGAAATAAGTGGAACAGAAGTGGATTAGGCGAAAGGTGGGAGGGACGCAAAAAGAAATGAATGAAATTATAAGAAATATGAATGGAGGAGAAAAAATGGAAGAGAAGAAAAAGGAAGAGAAGGAAGTGGAGAAGAGGAAGAGGAGGAGGAGGAGGAGGAGGAGGGAAGAAGAGGAGTGGGACGAGGAGGAGGAAAAGAGGGAAAGACGAGGATTAAGTATTGGCAGGATGGGTGGACAGGAAAGGAGATATACCCAAGTGGGGGCAATTAAAAAAAAAAAACGGAGAGAGGAGGGCAAGAACCAGAAGGATTAACAGGAGAAGAAGAGGATGAAAAGATGAGAGGAGGAGGCGAGGGGAAGAAGAGAGGAGGAGAGGAGACAAGGAGACCAGAGGAAAGAGAGAGGAGAGGGAAGAAGAGGTTTGGGGAGAAAAGAGAGGTGGAGAGGAAGTGAGAAGAGAAAGAGGAGAGGAGAAACGGAGGAGATCAGAGGAAAAAGAGAGGAAAAGGAGGAGAGAGAAGAAGAGGAGGGAAGAGGGAAGCGATGGAGGGAAGAGGGAAGCGATAAGCAAAGGCGAAGAAGAGACAAGAGGAGAAAGAGGAGAAAGGAGGAAAGAGAGAAGAGGAGAGAGGAGGAAAGAGAGAGGAGGAGTGGAGAGAAATGGAGGAGGAGAGGGGAAAAGAGAGGAGGGAAGGAGAGTAGAAGAAAGGGGAGATAAAAGGAGAGAGGAGAGAGAGGAGAGAAGGGGAAAGAGAAGAGAAGAGGAAAGGGAGAGGGAGGACGATGAGAGAAAAGGAAAGACAGAAGAGAGGAAGAAAGAGAGAATAGTAAAGAGAGGAGGCGAAAAAAGTGCAGAAAAAAAGAGAAGAGTGAGAAGAGAAAGAGTAGAGAAGGAGAAAGAGAGAAGATGAGGGAAGAGGAAAATGAGGATACAAAAAAAAGGGAAATAAACGAGATAGAGAAGAAAATGGAGAGAGAGAGAGAGAGAGAGAGAGAGAGAGAGAGAGAGAGAGAGAGAGAGAGAGAGAGAGAGAGAGAGAGAGAGAGAGAGAGAGAGAGAGAGAGAGAGAGAGAGAGGGAGAGAGAAGGGGGAAAGAGATAGAGAGAAGGGGGAAAGAGATAGAGAGAAGGGGGAAAGAGAGAGAGAGAAGGGGGAAAGAGAGAAGGGGGAAAGAGAAAGAGAGAGAGAGAGAGAGAGAGCGATCCGGCGGTCATACTGCAGGAGAATGGAGGGGAATGGGAGAAAGAGGGAGGGGGGAGGAAGAAGGGGAGAAGAAGAGGGGAAAAGAGGGGAAACCAGACATGTTGAAATGCACAAAGGTGATGTATGGGAAGGAAGAGAGGGGAGAGGGCGAAGTGCGGGAAGAGAGGGGAAGAGAGGGGAAAGATGTCATGAAGAAAGAGGAGGAAGATGGAGGAAGAGGTGGAAAGAAGAGGATACAAACGAAAAGGAGGAAGAGGAAGTGGAGAAGGGGAAGGAGGATAATAAGAAGAAGAAGAAGAAGTAGAAGGAGGAGGAAGAGGAAAATAGAAGGATAAAGAGGAAGGATAAAGAGGAGGAAAAAGAGGAGGAGGAGGAGAAGGAGAAAAAGAGCAGAAGAGGAAGGAGGAGAGGAAGAAGAAGAAGGGGGAGAAGAAGAAGGAGAAGAAGAAAGAGGAGAAAAAGGAGAAGGAAAAAGTGGTGCAGGAAGAGAATGGGAAAGAGGAGGAGGAGGAGGAGAAGGAGGAGGAGGAGGAGGGAAGGAGGAAGAGGAGTAGAAAAAGGAGAAGGAAAAGATGGTGCAGAAAGAGGAGAAGAGGGAGGAAAAAGAGGAGGAGGAGGAAGAGGAGGAGGAGGAAAAAGAGGAGGAGGAGAAGGAGGAAGAGAAGGAGAAGGAGGAGGAGGAGAAGAAAGTGAAAGAAGAGGGGAGGAGATAAAAGAGGAGGAGGAGTAGGAGGAGAAGAAGAAAGAGAAAGAAGAGGGGAGATAAAAGAGGAGGAGGAGGAGGAGGAGGAGGAAGAGGAGAACCACTCGCTATGCAGAGTGAAGCATAAAGCAAAACAAGGAAGAGAAAGTCACCAGGATCTGGGACCACGTGCATGGCTCGTGATCGACAGCTCCCCCCTCTTTTTTTATGGATGAGAGCTTCGTGCTCTCCGATCTATGGGTAATGCTCTGACCTTACACACACACACCATACGCCCACCTGCTTGCCCAAGAGGGGCAGTAACGGTTAGAAGTCGTGAGTGGGGTCCGACGCGTGACAACCCTCGACGCCACTTATCACACCAGGAGAGGAGAGGAGAGGAGAGGAGAGGAGGAGGAGGAAGGTGCGCAGAAGAAGGATGAAGAGGAGAGAGGAGAAAGGACGAAGAAAAAGTAAAGAAGGAGTAGAGGAAGAAGAGGAAGAGGACGAGTGGGATAAGGAAAAGGAGGACGAGGAGGAGGAAGAGGAGGAGGAGGAAGAGGAGGAAGAGGAAGAGGAGGAGGAGGAAGAGGATGAGTACAGCGAAGTGAGCACTCGTGACTACAGTCAAGAATGGAGGAAGGTAGAGGAGGAGGAAAAAGAGAAGGGTGGGGGAGGGGAAAAGCGAGGAGGAGGAGGGAGGAGGGGAGACGGAGAGAGGAAGGAGGGGAGGAGGAAAGAGGGGAGGAGGAAAGAGGGGAGGAGGAAGGAGGGGAGGGGGAGGGGAAGGGAGGGGAGGGGGAGGGGAAGGGAGGGGAGGGGGAGGGGAAGGGAGGGGAGGGGGAGGGGAAGGGAGGGGAGGAGGAGGGGAAGGGAGGGGAGGAGGAGGGGAAGGGAGGGGAGGAGGGGAAGGGAGGGGAAAGGAGGGAGGGGAGGGAAAAGTGTGAAGGGGAAGGAGGGGAGGGGGAAGAAAGGGGAGGGGGAAGGAAGGGAAGGGGGAGGAGGGGAGGAAGAAGGAAAGGAGGGGGAAGAGTAGAGGAGGGGGGAAGGAGGATATTAGATGGGGATAGGTGAGGAGGGAATGGGGGGAATAGGATGGTTGGAGAAGGGGGAAGGGAATGGGGAGGCGTGGCAAGGGGGAAAGGGAGGGAAAGGGGGAGGGGGAGGAGTTGAGGATAAACACGCTCGCAAGTTATTGTGTTTGCAAAATTGAATTGAAGATTGAGGGAGATGGGTTCTCGTAATGCTGCCAGCTCCACCCCGCCCTGGGAGGGAGTTGAAGGAGAGATGGAGGGAGGGATGGAGAGAGGAAGGGAGGGAGGGAAAGATGGAGGCAAGAAGAAAAGGAGGTAAAGAAAGAGGGAAGGTTGGGGTAGAAAGGAAGGAGAGAAAGGGAAAGAGAGAGGGAGAGAGAGAAAGGGAGAGAGAGAGACACAGAGAGAGAGAGAGAGAGAGAGAGAGAGAGAGAGAGAGAGAGAGAGAGAGAGAGAGAGAAGGGAGAAAGAAATAGAGATGAAACGTCAAAGGAGTACAGAGAAGAAGAGAGGAAGAGTAAAGAGGAGTGAGTGTAGAGGCAAGACAATGAAGGAAGAGGAAATGAGGGAGGAGGAGAGGAGGGAGGAGAGCAGGGAGGAGGAGAGGAGACGAGGAGGGAGGAGACGAGGGAGGAGAAGACGACGAGGGAGGTGAAGAGGGAGAAGGGAGGAGAGAGGAGGAGAGAAGGGAGGAGGAGACGAGGAAGGAGATAAGGGAGGAGAGGGAGGAGAGAAAGGAGGAGGGAGGAGAGAAAGGAGGAGGGAGGAGAGAAAGGAGGAGGGAGGAGAGAAAGGAGGAGGGAGGAGAGAAAGGAGGAGGGAGGAGAGAAAGGAGGAGGGAGGAGAGAAAGGAGGAGGGAGGAGAGAAAGGAGGAGGGAGGAGAGAAAGGAGGAGGGAGGAGAGAAAGGAGGAGGGAGGAGAGAAAGGTGGTGGGAGGAGAGAAAGGAGGAGGGAGGAGAGAAAGGAGGAGGGAGGAGAGAAAGGAGGAGGGAGGAGAGAAAGGAGGAGGGAGGAGAGAAAGGAGGAGGGAGGAGAGAAAGGAGGAGGGAGGAGAGAAAGGAGGAGGGAGGAGAGAAAGGAGGAGGGAGGAGAGAAAGGAGGAGGGAGGAGAGAAAGGAGGAGGGAGGAGAGAAAGGAGGAGGGAGGAGAGAAAGGAGGAGGGAGGAGAAGGAGGAGGGAGGAGAGGGAGGAGAGAAAGGAGGAGGGAGGAGAGAAAGGAGGAGGGAGGGGAGGAGGGAGGGGAGGAGGGAGGGGAGGAGGGAGAAGAGGAGGGAGGAGAGAAAGGAGGAGGGAGGAGAGGAGGGAGGAGAGAAAGGAGGAGGGAGGAGAGGAGGGAAGGGAGGATAGGAAAGGAAAAAGGAGAGGTGAGGAGGGCCGAGAGGAGATGAGGGAAGCAGAGAGGGGGAGGAGCGAAGGGAGGAGAGGAGAGAATTGAGGGAAGAGAAGAAAAGTGGAGAGGAGGAGGCCACGAAGAAAGAGGAGAGGAGGAGGACACGAGGAAAGAAGAGAGGAAAGGAGAGGAGAGGAGCAAAAAGGGGAGGAGGGAGGAGGAGATGAGGGAGGTGAAGAGGAGAGGCGAGAGGTGGAGAGGAGGAA
This sequence comes from Oratosquilla oratoria, assembly GCF_046742065.1. NCBI lineage: Eukaryota > Metazoa > Arthropoda > Malacostraca > Stomatopoda > Squillidae > Oratosquilla > Oratosquilla oratoria. The sequence goes on along the minus strand of NC_134781.1, from coordinate 22,664,704 downwards.
GTGAAGAAGAGAAAAGGGAGGGGAAGAGAAGAGGGAGCGAGGAGGAGAGGAGGAAAGAGGAGAGGAGGGAAGAAGAGAGGAGAGGAAAGGAAGGAGGTGCAGAGGAGAGGAAAGGAAGGAGGTGGAGAGGAGAGAGGGAGGAAGAAAGGAGGGAGGGAGGTGGAGAGGAGGAAGTAAAGAGGAGAGGAGGGAAGGAGGAGAGGGAATGAGGAAGAGAGGGAGGGAGGAGGAGAGGGAGGGAGGAAGGAGGAGAAGATTAAGGGAGGAAGAGAAGAGTAAGGGAGGAAGAGAAGAGTGACGGAGGGGAGGAGGAAAGAGAAGAGGATAGGAAGGAAGAGAAGTGAGGAGAGAAGAGAAGAGGAGAGGAGGGAAGATAAGGGGAAAGGAGGGGAGGGAGGGAGGAGAAGAGGAAGGAGGGAGGGAGAAGAAGAGGAAGGAGGGAGGGGGAAGGAGAAGAGGAATCGAGGAGGAGAGGAGAGGAGGAAGGGAGGAGAGGACAGGAGGGAGGAGAGGAGGAAGGAGAGGAGGAAGGAGAGGAGGAAGGGAGGGGAGGAGAGGAGGGAGGAGAGGAGGAAGGAGAGGAGGAAGGAGAGGAGGAAGGAGAGGAGGAAGGAGAAGAGGAGGAAAGAGGAAAGGAGGAATGAGGAGAGGATGAAGGAGGAATGAGGAGAGGATGAAGGAGGATATGGGGAGCATAGGAAGGAGTAGGAGGAGAGGAGGAAGCAGGAGAGAAGAGAGGATTAAGGAGAAAAGGAGGGTGGAAGAGAGGAGGAGGAGGAGGTGAGGGAAGGGAAGAGACGAGGGAGGAGAGGAGGAAGGAAGGGGAAGGGGAGGGAAGAGACAAACGAAGAACAACAGAGTTATTGGCCCAGTCTCGAGAACCTAATCTATCATTAATAGGAGGAAAGAAGGGAGAAGGAAAGGAGAGGAAGAAGGGAGAGAGGAGAGGAAGAAGGAAGAGAGGAGGGAGGAGAGGAGAGGAGAGAGGAGAGGAGGGATGAGAGGAGGAGAGGTGGGAGGAGGAGAGGTGGGAGGAGGAGAGGAGGGAGGAGGAGAGGTGGGAGGAGGAGAGGGGAGGAGGAGAGGAGGCGAGGAGGGAGGAGAGGAGGGAGGAGGAGGAGAGAAGGGAGGAGGAGGAGGAGAGAAGGGAGGAGGAGGAGGAGAGGGAGGAAAGGGAGGAGGAGAGGGAGGAGAGGTGGAAAGGGAGGAGGAAAGGGAGGAAGGGAGGAGAAGAGGAAGGGAGGAGAAGAGGAAAGGAGGAGAAGAGGAAGGGAGGAAATGATGTAGGACGTCAATAAGTGATTAAAAGGCATTTATGGAGTGATTGAGGTAATGAATGATGAAGCAGGGAAGGCGGAGGAGGAGGGGAAGAGGGGAGGAGGAGAGGAGGGGAGGGGAGAGGAAGGGAGGAGGGGAGGAAGGGAGGAGGGGAGGAAGGGAGGAGGGGAGGAGGGTAGAAGGAGAGGAGGGGAGGAGGAGAGGAGGGGAGGGGAGAGGAAGGGAGGAGGGGAGGAAGGGAGGAGGGGAGGAAGGGAGGAGGAACAGAATCAGAAGTAGGAGTATTAGGAACAGGAACAGGAGGAGGAGGAGGAGGAGGAGGAGGAGGAATGACGGATCATGAGGTGGAAGATGAAGAGTAAGAGAAAGAAAAGAAGGAGGAGGAAGAGGAGAGAGAGGAGGAGAGGAGGGAGAGGGAGGGGAGGTGTGGGAATGGGAGGTATGGGGAGGGGAGGGAAGAGAAGAGGAGGGAAGAGAAGAGGAGGGAAGAGAAGAGGAGGAGAAGAAGGAAGGGGAAGGTAAAGTGAGGGGAGCTTACGAGAAGGGAGGGGAGAAGAGGGGAGGTAAGGGGAAGAGAGGGGAGGGGAAAATAGAAGAGGAAATGAGAGAAAAGGGGAGGAGAGGGGATAAGAAGGGAGGGAAGGGAAGGGGAGAAGGAAAAGGGAGGGGAAGGGAGGGAAGGGAAGGGGAGGACAAGGAAGGGGAGAAGGAAAAGGGGGGGAGGGGATGGAAGGGAAGGGGATGGAAGGGAAGGGAAGGGGATGGAAGGGAAGGGAAGGGGAGAAGGAAAGGGAGAAGGAAAAGGGAGGGGAAGGGAGGGAAGGGAAGGGGATGGAAGGGAAGGGAAGGGGATGGAAGGGAAGGGAAGGGGAGAAGGAAAGGGAGAAGGAAAAGGGAGGGGAAGGGAGGGAAGGGAAGGGGATGGAAGGGAAGGGGAGAGAAGGGAAGGAGAGGGAAGGGAAGGGAAGGGAAGGGAAGAGAAGGGAAGGGGAGGGAAGGAAAGAGAAGGGAAGGGAAGGGGAGGGAAGGAAAGGGGATGAAAGGGAAGGGAAGGGGAGGGAAGGGGAGGGTAGGGTAGGAAAGGGGAGGGAAGGGGAGGGGAGGGAAGGAAAGGGGAGGAGAGGGAAGGAAAGGGGAAGGGAGGGAAGAGAAGGGGAGGGAAGGGTAGGAATGGGGAGGGAAGGGGAGGGGAGGGGAGGGAAGGGAAGGGGAGGGAAGGGGAGGGAAGGGGAGGAAAGGGGAGGGAAGGGGACGGAAGGAAAGGGGAGGGAAGGGGACGGAAGGAAAGGGAATGGGAGAGAAGGAAAGGGAATGGGAGAGAAGGAAAGGGCAGGGCAGTTCAGGACAGGGGAAGGGAGGGGAGAGGAGGGGAGTGGACGGGAGGAGAGGAAGAGAAGTGAAGGGTGGAATGGAGAGGTAGGGGGAAGGATAGACGATGAAATAAGAGGAGATGGAAGACTTTTTTCTTTCAATGATTCTCTTTCATACTCGTTCTGATCTGCAGTGATAGGCAAGACAGGAACCCCGAGATGAGTATAATGCAGAGGAAGGGCCCCAGAACGAGCATAAGATAAGTAGGCGTACGGGTCCCCGGAACGAGCATAAAGTATAGAGAGGAAACCAGAAATTATTCCAGGGCAGCGTGGAGAGGACAAAGAGTTGGTGTCGCACTTTAAAATTAATTACGAGTACAAGGGAGTTTGTTGTAATAAATATTTGCAAAAATGCTGTTGATGAGTCACTACCAAAAAAATATACATTTTAGGGGGAAAAATCGTCATAAATTATTAAATCAGAGTTCCCTTTGGCTTCCGACCACTGCGCCATCTACGGTCACAAAGCGTAAACACATACCCAATGCCAAGATGGCGGACGTGGTATCTAAGATTTCCAATGTTATCCTTATGCGACTTGCTCCTACTAAATAATCAACAAATTCGTACAATTTTTTTTTCTACTTCATTTCTACACCAGAAGGCACAGATATTCAAAGTTCTTCTTCAACGAGGATTCAGTTTAGGTTCGTGTAGATCCACAGGTAATTGCTCTTCAATAATATCAGAGGATATGCTCCATGCGGGGCCACGTTTACACAACACTGGGCCCTGGAATAAGCAGTATCAACAGGTCTTGGGAGGGGGGGGGGTGAAGGACATAGACACACACACACACACACACACACACACACGCACACACGCACACACACACACGCACACACACAAGCAAAAACATATATATATATATACACAGTTACATAAGCACACAAACACATATTCAGGATGTCAAGGGTCAAAATTTAGACACTAAAGGCATCCGCACAGTCAGGTGCATTGGGGTTAATTCGTGGATACGAGGCTTCTCCCGTGGATAGGAGGCACCTCGTATGGATAGGAGGTAGGCGGCAGAGGCTGCCGAACCAACTACGCTCCAAATACTCAAAATCAAATCACAAGGAGGCAACCAGAATCAAGACTTGCAGGTCACTGTGATGATGACTGGTGGGGTGGTGGTGGTGGTGGTGGTGGTGATGATGATGATGATGATGATGATGATGATGATGATGATGATGATGATGATGATGATGATGATGATGATGATGATGATGATGATGATGATGATGATGATGATGATGATGATGATGATGATGATGATGATGATGATGATGATGATGATGATGATGATGATGATGATGATGATGATGATGATGATGATGATGATGATGACGACGACGACGACGACGACGACGATGATGATAGGATTCCCCTCGATGGAGGAGGCGAAGAAGGGGACGACGCCCACAGAATTCATGGCTGGAGGGGCAGGTGGATGAAACCTGATTGTCAAGAGTAGTTTGGAGTGGGATGAAAGAATGTCTGCATGAGAGATTGTCCAGAGAGACCGTGAGGGGGACTGTCGCCGGCGTCTGAGTGAAGTAACACGAAATAGAAACAGAGAGACAGAGAGAGAAACAAAAAGAGACAGTAGAGACAGAGAGAAAAAGAGAAACAGACAGAAAAAGAGACAGAAATAAATAAATAGTCAGCAGAGACAGAGGGAAAAAGAGAAACAGACAGACAGAAAGAGAAACAAAAAGAGACAGTAGAGACAGAGAGAAAAAGAGAAACAGAGACAGAAAGAGAAACAAAAAGAGACCGTAGAGACAGAGAAAAAGAGAAAAAGCACAGACACAGAGAGACAGAAAGACAAAAAGAGACAGTAGAGACAGAGAGAAAAAGAGAAACGGACAGACAGACAGCCGACGTGATTACATTAAAAGCGCTCGGTCGCAAGGCTCAAGTAAAAATTTTTTTTTTTTTTTTTTTTTTTTCATATGATGCTCCAAGCACGCTCGGCCTTTACTGTCAAGATCTAATTTAGAAATTTACGTCTCTCCCCGAATGTTCCGGACATGACTCGAGATCGAAACGGCCAAACCCGTTTTATTGACCCTTTTTTTTTTTTTACCCTTTACTCTATCTTATTCGATATTTTTTTTTCGACGTATTAAACCGAATGATAGGTGCTCGGATTTTTTCTTTAAGAAATTTTTATTTTTATTCGGAAATCAGTTGTTGTTGTTGTTGTTTTTTTGAGCCACTCCCTCTTCTTTTTTCTATGTCGAAAATCAAAATAAATGTTGAAGTCCACATAGCCAAATTAAAAAATCAAAAATGTTGAAGTACACATAGCTAATGTCGAAAATCAAATTAAACGTTGAAGTACACATAGCCAATGTCAAAAAACAAAACAAAAAAATTGAAATACACATAGCCAATTTCGAAAATCAAAATAAATGTTGAAGTACACATAGCCAATGTCAAAAATCAAAATAAATGTTGAAGCACATAGCCAATGTCAAAAATCAAAATAAATGTTGAAGTACACATAGTCAATGTCGAAAATCAAAATAAATGTTGAAGTCCACATAGCCAATGTCAAAAATCAAAATAAATAAAGCATACATAGCCAATATCGAAAACCAAAATAAATGTTGAAGTACGCATAGCCAAAGTCAAAAATAAAAAAAATTGAAGTACACATAGCTAATGTCGAAAATCAAAATAAATGTTGAAATACACATAGTCAATGTCGAAAATAAAAATAAATGTTGAAGTGCACATAGCCAATGTCAAAAATCAAAATAAATGTTGAAGTCCACATGGCCAATGTCAAAAATAAAAAATGTTGAAGTACGGATAGCCAATGTCGAAAATAAAAATAAATGTTGAATTACACATAGCCAATGTCAGAAATCAAAAATGTTGAAGTACACATAGCCAATGTCAAAAATCAAAATAAATGTTGAAGTACACATAGCCAATGTCGAAAATCAAAATAAATGTTGAAGTACACATAGCCAATGGAAATGTGTCTTTAGAGAGATTTCCAGTCAAGTGAAGTCTTTAGGGAAGGAGGGAGACAGTTTCTGCCGAAGGGGTGTCGACCTATGTAGACGACCTTCAGGCCGAGGTCCTCCTCGAAAGGGGTTATCATACTGCTCTATTTTCATCCAACCTCCGATTTCTCAGCAGTGCCTTACACCTCCAGCATTTTTTTCGCCCCATTATCAGTTATGGGAATTTTTTTTTTTTTAATAAATAAATAAATAAATAAATAAAAGTAAAATAAAATAAAATTCAAAAATGTCATTTGATATGCTGAAGGAAATTTATTTTCCTCCAACACATAAGATTCCTTCCCGATAGCTGCAGCACTTTTTTCGCCGCAAAATCACTTATGGCAAATTATTTTGTTTTCTTAAAAAAAAAAAAAAAAAAAAAAAAACGATAAATAGATAAAAATAGAATAAAATTTAAAAATGTCATTTGATATGCTAAAGGAAATTCATTTTCCTCCAACACAGATTCCTTTCCGATAGCTGCGGGATTCAAATCTGCTCCTATCTGTCGGAGGTAAAATACCCCAGTGTGATAGCGCCTTAATTTCTTCCGAATATTTGACCCCTCCAATACATTCCTTAGAAAAAAAATATAGACAGATAAGATAAAGAATCAAGATAACACAATGACTAGAGCAATTTTTGAGTCAAAATATTTATTTTGATACGGAGAGGATCCTGTACAGCCGTTCTCGTTCTCGCTCTCTCTCTCTCTCTCTCCCTTTCTCTCTCTTTCTATCTCTCTATTAACTCAGGAACATTGCTGCACGGTATCCTTTCAGTATAATAGTCAAAATTTCGACTCAAAGATTACTGAAAGACCCTCTTCTCCGAACTCATCTTCGACCAAGTATCTGGGAGGTTCCTCCCCCAAAGAGATCCCAAAGAACACTTCGAGCTGCTGACGGCGATAGAGAGCCTCAAACTTGAACGAAGGAAGAAGTCTTCTTCGGCAAAGTCTGGAGTTGCAATTCTGAAGTCTTGAGTCTAAAATTCAGGAGTTTGGCGTCAAAAGTCTGATACCTGAAGACCCGAATCTGAAGACTGGTCACTGGAATCAGAGGAATGGTAACTGGAATCTAAGGTTTTGAGACAGAAGCTAGGATATTGAAGTCTGGAGTCTCAAGAGGCTGGAGTCTTAAGGACTGTACCCTAACTGGCTGGAATTTGAGACTGGAGTTCGAGAAACCTAAGACTCGTTTCACAACTATCGACTTTTCGCCGGGCGCCGTCTACGACACGACGTCGTACTTTAAGATAAACATGGGTGTCTATGGAAGCTTTTATACGTGGCCGTGGTCATGTCACGTGAATGCGTCTAAAGACACCCATGGCTATACGAGAACACGACGTCGTGTCGTGGACGCGCGCACGACGAAAAGTCGTCGTGTGTAATGGCGGTGATGGTGAACATGATGGCCGATATCAAGGAGAAAGTGGAGGTGACGATGGAGATAGTGAGGTAATGATGATGGAGATGGGTGATGGAGGTAGTAATGGAAATAGTGATGGAGATGAAAATGGGAATGGTGATGATACAATGATGATAGAGATGGTGATGGAGATGGTGATGATGATGATGATGATGATGATGATGATGACAAAGACGATAATGATGATAGTGAAGAAGATGGTGACGAAGATAATAATAAAGATAGTGATTTAGATGATGATGATGATGACAAAGACGATAATGAAGATAGTGAAGAAGATGGTGACGAAGATAATAATAAGGATAGTGATTTAGATGATGATGATGATGATGATGGAGGCTGTGATGGAGATGATGATTGAGATAGATATGGAGAGAGCAACGTTGCGTCCATCTAAGGCACCACCCTGGGCTGAAATCTGAATTGGCTTTTGCGTCAAAGGCTTCAGTGATCCCATATGAGCCTCGGCCAGACTTCAGACGCTTTCATTACGGTGTAGAGGCAGTGCTGAGGAGGTAATGGAGCATGAGGGAGGGAGAGGGAGGGAGAGGGAGGGAGAGGAGGGAGAGGGAGAGGCAGAGTAGAGAGGTTGGCTGGTAGGGAAAGGCAGGCAGATAAAGGTAGACTGATAATAATTAAGATAGCGAGGTAAACTGCGATAGACTGAGAGGCAGAAGTAGGCAGAGAGGCAGAGGCAGACCGAGGCTGAGAGGTAAAGTGAGAGGCAGGAAGAGCCGAAGACGAATCGACACATCAAGAAGGCGAGAAGGACTCGAATCCCCGGCGACACATGACACGACACCAGGCATTCTGACACATCGCCAGAATCCGGGGATGAGCACTTGGAAACAGTGACGGGGAAGACGGCGGGAGAGTGGGGAGAGGGGGAAGAGGGGGAAAGGGGGAGAGGGGGAAAGGGGGAGACGGGGGGAGAGGGAGAGAGGGGAAGGGGGAAGAAGGGAAGAGGGGAGAAGGGGGAAGAAGGGAAGAGGGGAGAAGGGGAAGAGGGGGAAAGGGGGAGGAGGGGGGGGAAAGGGGGAGGAGGGGGAAAGGGTGAAAGGGGGAGGAGGGGGAGAGGGAGAGAGGGGGAGGAGGGGGAGGGAGAGAGGGGGAGGAGGGAGGGGAAGGGAGAGAGGGGGAGGAGGGAGGGGAAGGGAGAGAGGGGGAGGAGGGAGGGGAAGGGAGAGAGGGGGAGGAGAGAGGGGGAGGAGGGGGGGGGAGGGGGGAGGGGGAAAGGGAGAGAGGGGGAGGAGGTGGAAAGGGAGAGAGGGGGAGGAGGGGGAAAGGGAGGGAGGGGGAGGAGGGGGAAAGGGATAGAGGGGGAGGAAAGGGAAAGGGAGGGTGGGGAGATAGGGGGAGGGAGGGGAAAGGGATTGAGGGGGAGGAGGGGGGAAGGGGAATGGGAGAGAGGGGGAGAGAGGGGGAAAGGGAGAGAGGGGGAAAGGGAGAGAGGGGGAAAGGGAGAGAGAGGGGAGGAGGGGGAAGGGAGAGAGGGGGAGGGGGAAAGGGAGAGAGGGGAAGGGGGAAGAGGGGAGAAGGGGAAGAGGGGAGAAGGGGAGAGGGGAAGGGGGAAGGGAGAAGGGGGAGAAGGGGAAGAGGGGAGAAAGGGGAAGGGAGAAGGGGAGAGAGGGAGAGAGGGGAACGGGGAGAGGGAGAGGGAGAGAGGGGAACGGGGAAGGGGGGAAGGGAGAAGGGGAAGAGAGGGGAAAGGGGAAGGGGGAAAAGGGGGAGAGGGAAGAAGAGGGAAAGGGGGAAGGGGGAAAGGGGAAGATGGGGGAAAGGGGGAAGGGGAAAGAAGGAGGAAGAAGGGGGAAGGGAGAAGGGGGAAGAGGGGAGAAGGGGGAAGAGGGGGGAAGAGGGAAGAGGGGGGAAGAGGGGAGAAGGGGAAGAGGGGAGAAGGGGAAGAGGGGAGAAGGGGAAGAGGGGAGAAGGGGAAGAGGGGAGAAGGGGAAGAGGGAGAAGGGAGAGAGGAAAGAGAGGGAAGAGGGGGAAGAAGGGAGAATGTGGTAAAGGGAGAAAGGAGGAGAGTGGGAGAGGGGAGAGTGGGAGAGGGGAGAGTGGGAGAGGGGAGGGAGAGAGTGGGAGAAGGGGAGAGAGAATGGGAGAGGGGGAGGGAGAGAGGGGGAGGGAGAGAGGGGGAGGGAGAGAGATGGAGAGAGGGAGAGAGTAGGAGAGGGGGTGAGAGCGGGAAAGGGATAGAGAGGGAGAGGGATAGAGAGGGAGAGGGGGAGAGGGGAGAGAGGGGAAAGTGGGAGAGGGGAGAGAGGGAGAGGGGGAGAGGGGAAAAAAGGGAGAGGTGGAGAGAGGGAGAGCGGGAGAGGGGAGAGAGGGAGAGGGGGAGAAGGGGAGAGAGGGAGAGGGGGAGAGGGGAGAGGGGGAGGGGGGAGGGTGAAGAGGAGAGGGGAGAGAGGGAGAGGAGAGTGTGGGAGAGGGAGAGAGTGGGAAAGGGGGAGGGAGAGAGTGGGAAAGGGGGAGGGAGAGAGTGGGAAAGGGGGAGGGAGAGAGTGGGAAAGGGGGAGGGAGAGAGTGGGACGGGGGAAGGGAAGAGAGAGTGGGACGGGGGAAGGGAAGAGAGAGTGGGACGGGGGAGGGAGAGAGTGGGAGAGGGGAGGGAGAGAGTGGGAGAGGGGAGGGAGAGAGTGGGAGAGGGGAGGGAGAGAGTGGGAGAGGGGAGGGAGAGAGTGGGAGAGGGGAGGGAGAGAGTGGGAGAGGGGAGGGAGAGAGTGGGAGAGGGGAGGGAGAGAGTGGGAGAGGGGAGGGAGAGAGTGGGAGAGGGGAGGGAGAGAGTGGGAGAGGGGAGGGAGAGAGTGGGAGAGGGGAGGGAGAGAGTGGGAGAGGGGAGGGAGAGATAGGGAGAGGGGAGGGAGAGAGTGGGACGGGGGAGGGAGAGAGTGGGACGGGGGAGGGAGAGAGTGGGACGGGGGAGGGAGAGAGTGGGACGGGGGAGGGAGAGAGTGGGACGGGGGAGGGAGAGAGTGGGACGGGGGAGGGAGAGAGTGGGAGAGGGGAGGGAGAGAGTGGGACGGGGGAGGGAGAGAGTGGGACGGGAGAGGGAGGGAGAGAGTGGGACGGGAGAGGGAGGGAGAGAGTGGGACGGGAGAGGGAGGGAGAGAGTGGGACGGGAGAGGGAGGGAGAGAGTGGGACGGGAGAGGGAGGGAGAGAGTGGGACGGGGGAGGGAGAGAGTGGGACGGGGGAGGGAGAGAGTGGGAGAGGGGAGGGAGAGAGTGGGAGAGGGGAGGGAGAGAGTGGGAGAGGGGAGGGAGAGAGTGGGAGAGGGGAGGGAGAGAGTGGGAGAGGGGAGGGAGAGAGTGGGAGAGGGGAGGAAGAGAGAGTGTGAGGGGAGGAAGAGAGAGTGTGAGGGGAGGAAGAGAGAGTGTGAGGGGAGGAAGAGAGTGGGAGAGGGGAGGGAGAGAGTGGGAGAGGGGGAGAAAGAGTGGGAGAGGGGGAGAAAGAGTGGGAGAGGGGGAGAAAGAGTGGGAGAGGGGGAGAAAGAGTGGGAGAGGGGGAGAAAGAGTGGGAGAGGGGGAGAGAGAGGGAAGATGTAGAAAGTGAGGAGGGGTGGAGGGAGACAGGGAAGGGGAGAGACGTGGAAGAGACAAAAGAGGGGAGAGGAGAGAATGGGAGGGAAAGGGGAGACCGTAGAGGGGGAAAGGGATAGGAAATAGGGGAGATGGGAGAGGGAAGAATAAAGAGAGGAGAGATGGGAGAGGGGAGAAACGAGTGGGTAGAAGGGAGAGATGAGAGGGGAAAGGAAAAAAGGAGGGAGAAGGGAGAGGGAAGAGGGAAGAGGGGAGAGTGGAGAGGGAAGAGGGAGGAGGGGAGAGGGAAGAGGGAAGAGGGGCGAAGGGAGAGGAAGGGAGAGGGGAGAGGGAGGAAGGGAGAGGGGAGAGGGGAGAGGGAAGAGGGGCGAAGGGAGAGGGGAGAGGGAAGGGAGAGGGGAGAGGGAGGAAGGAAGAGGGGAGAGGGAGGAAGGAAGAGGGGAGAGGGAGGAAGGAAGAGGGGAGAGGGAGGAAGGAAGAGGGGAGAGGGAGGAAGGAAGAGGGGAGAGGGAGGAAGGAAGAGGGGAGAGGGAGGAAGGAAGAGGGGAGAGGGAGGAAGGAAGAGGGGAGAGGGGAGAGGGAGGAAGGAAGAGGGGAGAGGGAGGAAGGAAGAGGGGAGAGGGGAGAGGGGAGAGGGAAGAGGGGAGAGGGGAGAGGGAAGAGGGGAGAGGAAGGAAGGAAGAGGGAAGAGGGGAGAGGGAGGAAGGAAGAGGGGAGAGGGGAGAGGAAGGAAGAGGGGAAGAGGGGAGAGGGAGGGAGGAGGAAGAGGGGAAAGGGGAGAGGGAAGAGGGGAGAGGGAGGAAGGAAGAGGGGAGAGGGAGGAAGGAAGAGGGGAGAGGGAGGAAGGAAGAGGGGAGAGGGAAGAAGGAAGAGGGTAGAGGGAAGAAGGAAGAGGGTAGAGGGAAGAAGGAAGAGGGTAGAGGGAAGAAGGAAGAGGGTAGAGGGAAGAAGGAAGAGGGTAGAGGGAAGAAGGAAGAGGGAAGAAGGAAAAGGGGTGAGGGGAAGAAGGAAGAGGGGAGAGGGAAGAAGGAAGAGGGGAGAGGGAAGAAGGAAGAGGGGAGAGGGAAGAAGGAAGAGGGGAGAGGGAAGAAGGAAGAGGGGAGAGGGAAAGAAGGAAGAGGGGAGAGGGAAAGAAGGAAGAGGGGAGAGGGAAGAGGGGAGAGGGAAGAAGGAAGAAGGAAGAGGGAAGAGGGAAGAGGAGAGAGGTAAGAAGGAAGAGGAGAGAGGTAAGAAGGAAGAGGGGAGAGGTAAGAAGGAAGAGGGGAAAGGTAAGAAGGAAGAGGGGAAAGGTAAAAAGGAAGAGGAGAGAGGTAAGAGGGAAGAGGAGAGAGGTAAGAAGGAAGAGGAGAGAGGTAAGAAGGAAGAGGGGAGAGGTAAGAAGGAAGAGGGGAGAGGTAAGAAGGAAGAGGGGAGAGGTAAGAAGGAAGAGGGGAGAGGTAAGAAGGAAGAGGGGAGAGGTAAGAAGGAAGAGGAGAGAGGTAAGAAGGAAGAGGTAAGAAGGAAGAGGTAAGAAGGAAGAGGGAAGAGGTAAGAGGGAAGAGGAGAGAGGTAAGAAGGGAGAGGGAAGAGGGAAGAGGTAAGAAGGAAGAGGGAAGAGGTAAGAAGGAAGAGGGAAGAGGTAAGAAGGAAGAGGGAAAGGTAAGAAGGAAGAGGTAAGAGGGAAGAGGAGAGAGGTAAGAAGGAAGAGGGGCGAGGGAAGAGGGGAGAGGTAAGAAGGAAGAGGGAAGAGGGAAGAGAGAAGAAGGAAGAAGAGAGAGATTTGAGAGAAAGAAGGAAGAAGGAGGAGATAGAAGAGGAAAGAAGGGAGAGATAGAAGAGGAGAGAGGGAAGAAGGGAGAGGGGTGAGAGAAGTGAGAGGGGAGAGCGAAGAAGAGAGGGGAGAGAGAAGAAGGGAGAGCTGAGAGAGAGAAAGAGAGGGGAGGGTAACCGAGGGGAAAAGAGGGGGAAAAGGGGGGAATGGAAGGTAATAGTGGGGAATAGAGGGGAGTGCAGGTATGGAAGTAAATAAAAGTAAATGAAGGGGAAGGGATGGAAGAAGAGGGGAAAAGAGGGGAGAGAGAGGGGAAAAGAGGGGAGAGAGAAGGGAAAAGAGGGGAGAGAGAAGGGAAAAGAGGGGAGAGAGAAGGGAAAAGAGGGGAGAGGGGAAGTAAAGTAAAAGAGGGGAAAATGTGAAAATATGTGAAATTACAGAGAAGGGAAATGAGGAGGAAATGTGGAGGAAACGGGAGGGGGAGGAGGGGAAACAGGAGAGAGATTGGGGAAGAGAGGGGAAGAGAGAGAGGGGAAGAAAGGGGAAGAGAGAGAAAGAGGACGATGACGGGAAGAGGGGAAGAAGGGGAAGAAAGCGGGGAAGAATGGGGAAGAGAGAGGGGAAGAAAGGGGAAGAGAGAGCGGAAGAAAGGGGAAGAGGACGAAGATGGGGAAAGGGGAAGAGGACGAAGATGGGGAAAGAGGACGAGATGGGAAGAGGACGAAGATGGGAAGAGGACGAAGATGGAAAGAGGACGAAGATGGAGAAAGACGACGAAGAAGGGAATGAGGACGCACACGGGAAAGAGGGGAAGAAGGGAAAGAGGGGAAGAAGGGAAAGAGGACGAAGAAGGGAAAGAGGACGAAGAAGGGAAAGAGGACGAAGAAGGGAAAGAGGACGAAGAAGGGAAAGAGGACGAAGAAGGGAAAGAGGACGAAGAAGGGAAAGAGGGGAAGAAGGGAAAGAGGGGAAGAAGGTAAAGAAGGGAAGAAGGGAAAAGAGGGGAAGAAGGTAAAGGAGGGAAGAAGGAAAAGAAGGGAAGAAGGGAAAGAGGAGAAGAAGGAAAAGAGGCGAAGAAGGGAAAAGAGGGGAAGAAGGAAAAGAAGGGAAGAAGGGAAAGAAGGGAAGAAGGGAAAGAGGGGAAGAAGGAAAAGAGGGGAAGAAGGGAAAAGAGGGGAAGAAGGGAAAAGAGGGGAAGAAGGGAAAAGAGGGGAAGAAGGGAAAAGAGGGGGAAGAAGGGAAAAGAGGGGAAGAAAGGAAAATAGGGGAAGAAGGGGAAAGAAGGGAAAGAGGGGAAGAAGGGGAAGAAGGGACGGGAAAGAGGACGAAGGGAAAGAGGGGAAGAAGGGAATGATGGGAAGAAGGGAATGAGGGGAAGAAGGGAAAGAGGGGAAGAAGTGAAAGAGGGGAAGAAGTGAAAGAGGGAAAGAAGGGGAAGAGGGGAAGAAGTGAAAGAGGACGAAGAAGGGAAAGAGGACGAAGAAGGGAAAGAGGACGAAGAAGGGAAAGAGGGGAAGAAGGGAAAGAGGGGAAGAAGGGAAAGAGGGGAAGAAGGGAAAGAGGGGAAGAAGGGAAAGAGGGGAAGAAGGGAAAGAGGGGAAGAAGGGAAAGAGGGGAAGAAGGGAAAGAGGGGAAGAAGGGAAAGAGGGGAAGAAGGGAAAGAGGGGAAGAAGGGAAAGAGGGGAAGAAGGGAAAGAGGGGAAGAAGGGAAAGAGGGGAAGAAGGGAAAGAGGGGAAGAAGGGAAAGAGGACGAAGAAGGGAAAGAGGACGAAGAAGGGAGAGAGGACGAAGAAGGGAGAGAGGACGAAGAAGGGAGAGAGGGGAAGATGGGAAAGAGGGGAAGAAGGGAAAGAGGGGAAGAAGGGAAAGAGGGGAAGAAGGGAAAGAGGGGAAGAAGGGAAAGAGGGGATGTGTAGGGTAAGGATGGGATGGGACAGGGAGGAAAGGGTAGGGAAGGAAATAAACAAGATAAAAGGGAAAGGAACAGATAAAGGAAAAGGAAGGAAAAGGTAAGAGAATGTAGGGAACGAATGGAGGAGAAAGGGAGAGAAAGAAAACGAATGGGAAGAAAGGCAAGGAAGGGAAGGAAAGAGAAGGAAATGGAGGGAAGGGAAGGAAAGAGAAGGAAATGGAGGGAAGGGAAGGAAAGAGAAGGAAATGGAGGGAAGGGAAGGAAAAGGAAGAGAAAGGAAAGGAGACAGGGAAAAAGTAAGGGGTAAAAGGATAAGTTAGGTAGAGAGAGAGAGACAGAAAGAGAGAGAGAGAGAAAGCGAGAGAGAAAGGGAGGGAAGGAGAGAGTGAGGGTGGATGTGGAAAACGAGGGAGGGATGGAGGGAAAGGGGGAGAAAGTCGAAGAGGGGAAGAAGAGGATAAGAAGACGAAAGACGGAGGAAGACAGTGAGGCTGCATCCAGCAGCCAATGGAGGAGATGGAGGAGGTGGAAGGGGAGGAGATGGAGGAGGTGGAAGGGCAGGAGGTGGAGGGGGAGGAGGAGGGGGTGGAGGGGGAGGAGGTGGAGGGGGAGGAGGTGGAGGCGGAGGAGGCGGGGGTGGAGGGGGGTGGTGGAGGCGGAGGTGGTGGAGGAAGTGGAGGCGGAGGTGGTGGAGGGAGGAGGTGGAGGCGGAGGTGGTGGAGGAGGAGGTGGAGGAGAAGGTGGAGGAGGTGGTGGAGAAGGTGGAGGAGGAGGTGGAGGTGGAGGAGGTGGTGGAGGTGGTGGAGGTGGTGGAGGTGGAGGAGGTGGTGGAGGTGGTGGAGGTGGAGGTGGTGGAGGAGGTGGAGGGGAGGTGGTGGAGGTGGAGGAGGTGGAGGGGAGGAGGAGGTGGAGGGGGAGGTGGGGGAGGTGGAGGAGGTGGAGGGGGAGGTGGGGGAGGTGGTGGAGGTGGAGAGGTGGAGGAGGTGGTGGAGGTGGAGGAGGTGGAGGAGGTGGTGGAGGTGGAGGAGGTGGTGGAGGTGGAGTTGGAGGGGAGGGGGTGGTGTGGTGGCGGAAGGTGTTGCATGCAACACCTCTGCTTTTAGCCAAGTCTTATCCAATCAAGCCATTCAATAAAGGTCTTTTAGTCTCTAGTGGGAGGAAGACGGGGTGAGAAGAGGGGGGGAGGGGAGGAAGAAAGGAGGAAGGAGGAACACAGAAGAAAGGGAGGGAATCATGAGAAAAGGATGGGATGGGAAGGGAGTGGGAGGGAAAGGGAGGGGAGGGGAAAGGGAGGGGAGGGGAAAGGGAGGGGAGGGAAAAGGGAGGGGAGGGAAAAGGGAGGGAATGGGAAAGGGAGGGGAGGGGAAAGGAAAGGGAGGAGAGGGGCGGGGAAAGGGAGGGTGAGGGGGAAGGGAAAGTGAGGGGAATGGGATGGTGAGGGGAATGGGATGGTGAGGGGAATGGAATGGTGAGGGGAAAGGGATGGTGAGGGGAAAGGGAAGGTGAGGGGAAAGGGACGGTGAGGGGAAGGGAGGGTGAGGGGGAAGGGAAGGGTGAGGGGAAATGGGAGGGTGAGGGGAAATGGGAGGGTGAGGGGAAAGGGAAGGGTGAGGGGAA
>NC_134781.1:22631273-22643773 GCF_046742065.1 Oratosquilla oratoria | reverse complement strand
TTATCAATAAAATACCATTATACCTATATGCACCAAATACAATATACCGCCATATCTGGGAGCATTAGTGATAAAATACCGCCATACCTTTGTGAACCAATAACGGAATACCGCCATAACTATACGCGCTAACAATGAAATACCACCAGATATACGAGTACATGCCATTAACCCAATCCACTGTTATAACACAATCAACTACCCTCACTGTGAATGGTTCCCATCTCTACACAGCTGAATATAAACGCCTGGATTTAAAAAATAAATAAATAAATAAATAAATAAGTATAAAAAAAAAAAAAATATCCCACTTGGTACACAAGAGTATTAGTTTATTATATATTAGATCTCTACATAGTTGAATATAAACGCCTAGATTTAAGAAATAGATAAATAAATGTACAGAAATAAAAAAATAATAAAATTAAATTTAAAAAATCCCACTTGGTACACAAGAGTATTAGTTTAGTATTAGATCAGGTTAGGTATTGAGGTATAACAGTCCATCATCATATAATCATCTGTCTAAATATACCTTTCTTTTTATTTTTGTTTTTTGTGTATTTATTCGTTTGTTATCTCTATTCATTATTCATTTACTATTATTTATCATTTATCTGTTCAATATGTATCATTAATATCTTTACTTTCTTTATTATTCAATTAAAGGGTTCCGATCCTTTTCGATGTCCTTCAACTGTGGCGTTGGTCAACTTTACAGTTTCCATTCTATCTGCCTACAAGCTATTTTATTCAAAGAAACACACACACGTACACGCACACTCATGGCACAGTGGTAGAGTTCCTGGCTGCCCCTACGGCGGTCCGGGATCGAATCCTGCCCAGGGCTGAAATAATTTCAGTATCACTGCAATGCGGGTCGTTACTCCAACTTTCGTGGGCGGGGAGTTTGGGGCGTGTGTGCACGTAAGGTCACAGCATTACCCATAGATCGGCCATTTATGAGCTCTGAACTCTCTTCCCGGAGGGAAATAGCTGTCGATCACGAGTCCAACACGGGATCCAAGACCATGGTGCATACACTCGTTCATTCAGCTAATTGGTGTCAACTGCACCAACTTCTGCCACGTCACTCATGCAAACTTTTCTAGCTCTCATCTCCACCTTCTATCTGGTCTCCCTCTTCCACGCTTCCCCTCTTGTTGCGTCCAGTCATTACCACACCTGTTCCAACCAGCAATCGTCCTTCCAGGATGACTTTCCAGGCTTGTTCCTGGAACCTACCCCGACAAGTCCAGGTTCCACCAAGCGAGTCTATTCAGCAAAGGGACCCCTTTTCAGCCTCTCTCTCTCTCTCTCTCTCTCTCTCTCTCTCTCTCTCTCTCTCTCTCTCTCTCTCTCTTTCTCTCTTTAAGGTGAACTCGTTATCAACAGTCAACCGGACGCGTTGTCTGGTTAAAATGAATATAAAGATAAAATAAAATAGCAGAAACTCAACAACTTTTCATAAAAATTAACATACAAATTGAAAAAACAAACACAGAAGCCAATTAAAAATATATATTTAAAAATCTAGCTAAAAAAAAAAAACATTACACGGTAATCTACCAAAAACAAGAATTCGCCAGACGTACTTAACTCGTAGTGTTCCTTGATTTCCCAAGGGAGATGGGGGGGGGGTTCCATTCAGATCATCCCCGGGGTTAAAACTCGGATCACCTTATTTCCGATCTCGACCTTGTAACAAGTTCAATTACGTCCCAATTACGAGGAGCGACGCCAACCCAAGTACAAATATGTTAAAAAAAATATCGCGAGTTTACCAATCACCAGATCTTCCACACCTCCTCCTCCTCCTCCTCTTCCTCCTCCTCCGCCTTACTCCTCCTCTTATTTCCGTTAGTACGACGAAGCCCATTAGTGAGAGTTCACGTTTATCAAAAGAAAAATAAATGAAGAATTAAATAAACAATATAAAACAAAATTAAATTAAAAACAGACCATGTACATATGCCCAATGTCTTTTCCTTCCCTTATAAGTGGATGAGGAACAAAAATTATATTAAAATAACTAAGTGAACAAGTGCATATATATGAGAAGGAAAGCGGGGAAGGTAAAGAGAGAGAGAGAGAGAGAGAGAGAGAGAGAGAGAGAGAGAGAGAGAGAGAGAGAGAGAGAGAGAGAGAGAGAGAGAGAGAGAGAGAGAGAGAGAGAGAGAGAGAGAGAGAGAGAGAGGGGGGGGGGGGAAGAGAGGGAGAGAGAGAGAGGGGAGAGAGAGAGTGACAGGGGAGAGAGAGGGCGAGGGAGAGAGGAAAATCTAATTTCAGGTCTAGTATCTATTACCAGCCAAGTTGATTAGGGCCACTAATTGGTGCCATGACCTCTATCCTCTTCGATTCTAGACACTCGTCCTTCTAGAAATGACGTGACCAGGGAGTTCTGACACCTGTCTATGGGTTAACTAAGCCATGAAGGTCAAGTGACCCCCACTCCTTTATCCCAAGACAGAAGATAAGATCAAATTCGAAAAGATAAAATAAAGTAAGGAGTAAGGTAAGATAAACTAGGGTAAAGGTAAGATCAGATAAGGAGTAAGGTAAGACAAGACCTGACACGACCCGACTTAATATGACCTAGTTTGACCTGACCTGACCTAACCTATAAGAACATAAGAAATAAAGGAGACTGCAAAAGACCATAAGGCCTACACTAGGCAGCTCCGTATCCATCACCACCTGTCATCCCCATCCATAAAGTTGTCTAATCGTTTTTTAAAACAACTGATAGTTTCAGCGCTTACTACATGGTTACTAAGTTTATTCCATTCATCGACCACCCTATTAGTAAACCAATTCTTGCCTATTTCCTTCTTAAATCTAAATTTGTCCAGTTTATACCCATTACTGCGAGTCCTGCCCTGTTGTTTTATTATGATGACCTTGTTTGCATCACCCTTGTTATAGCCTTTGATCCACTTGAACACTTCTATTAGATCACCCCGCACTCTGCGTCTTTCCAGAGAGTGTAAGTTTAGGTGCCTAAGCCTCTCTTCGTAAGGCAAATTTCCGAGTCCTTGTATCATTTTGGTCATTCTTCTCTGTACTGATTCTAGTGAATTTACGTCCATTCTGTAGGACGGAGACCAAAAATGTACCGCATAGTCAAGGATGGGTCTAACTATCGCTAGATAGAGTTTAATAATTACCTCTGCACTTCTATTCGTTACCGTCCTAGCAATGAAGCCTAATGCTGTTAGCTTTATTTCTGGCGCTAATACACTGCTTCCTGGTTTTAAGGTCCGGACTCACCAGAACTCCCAAGTCCCTCTCGCACTCAGATTTTTCTAAAAACGTGTTATCTAAGTTGTATCTATTTTCGGGGTTGTGTAGCCCTACGTTTAACACGCTACACTTAGAGATATTGAAGCTCATTTGCCATTTCACCGACCATGTTAACAGCTTATTAAGGTCATCCTGCAGAATCTGGGCGTCGTCTCCTGACCTAATTAGGCGTCCTATTTTAGTGTCGTCCGCAAACTTACTAACATCACTATTCAACCCTTCGTCTAAGTCGTTTATATACATAATGAACAACAAGGGACCCAAAACCGAGCCCTGGGGGACCCCGCTAGTAACATTGCCCCACCTAGATTTTATTCCATTTATGGTGACCCGCTGTTTTCTGTTACTAATCCAAGCTCTAATCCATTCTAACACTTTTCCTCCTATGCCATGGGCTTTGATTTTATTTAGTAGTCTCTGGTGTGGCACTTTGTCGAACGCTTTGCTAAAGTCAAAGTAAATAACATCGTAATTTTCATTGTTGTCTGACGCCTTATATACCTTAGTGTAAAAGGATAGAAGATTAGTCACACATGACTTACCCTTGGAGAAACCATGCTGTGAAACACGAATTAAATTATGCCCTTCAATGTGTTCTCTGAGTCTATTTACTATTATTGATTCAAGCATTTTTCCTATAACCGATGTCAAACTGATTGGCCTGTAGTTGCATATAGACGATCTATCTCCCTTCTTAAAAACAGGAACAACGTTTGCCTGCCTCCAAGCAGTTGGAACAGAACCAGTGTCTACCGATTTATTGAATATTTCAGTTAACTGGTCGCAGATTTCAAATTTACACTCTTTAAGCATTCTTGGAAAAATTTCGTCTGGACCCGGAGATTTTGAAGCTTTAAGTCTGTCAATCTGCTTGACTACTTCTTCTTTACTAATGCTGATATTAGTTAGACTACTTTCTTCATCCCCTCTGAAAATCGGATCGCAGTCAGGTACTTTATCTAACCTCTCATTAGTAAACACCTAACCTATGAAAAAAGACAACCTGACACAACCCGACTTAATATGACCTAGTTTGATTTGACCTAACCTGACCTAACCTAAAAAAAGACAACCTGACGCGACCCGACTTAATATGACCTAGTTTGATTTGACCTAACCTGAACTAACCTAAAAAAAAGACAACCTGACACGACCCGACTTGATATGACCTAACCTGACCTGACCTAAAAAAGACAACCTGATACGACCCGACTTAATATGACCTAGTTTGATTTGACCTAACCTGACCTAACCTAAAAAAAGACAACCTGATACGACCCGACTTAATATGACCTAGTTTGATTTCACCTAACACAACCTAACCTTAAAAAATACTCAGAAAACTTCATAGATAACGGCGAGGTCGATGCTACCATCGCTCTACAGACCTCAACAAATAGCCCTTGTACCAACGCTCCGCAAAGAGGGGCGGAGAAGGGGAGAACCCGCATTCTCTCGAGGACGCGAGAACCCTGATCTCTAATCCAATCGAACATTTCCTATTTTTCTTCGTCCATCGCTGCAAAACCATTTCTTTGATCACCCTCAACTCTGACCTTTTTCCGGAAAAAAATTATGTATATTTTTTCCAAACTATAATTGATCTTCTTAGTGGAGATAAAGTGAACGCAAGCATATTAGTCAGAAAGTGGAATATGAGTGTATGAGTATGAATATGTATGTGTGTGTGTGTGTGTGTGTGTGTGTGTGTGTGTGTGTGTGTGTGTGTGTGTGTGTATTCACTTGGTCTTTGGATCACGTGTTGGACTCGTGATCAACAGCTATTTCCCTCCTGGAAGAGAGCTCAGAGCTCGTAGGTCCGATCTATGGGTAATGCTATGACCTTGCACACACACACACACCCAACTTCCCGCCCACGAGAGTCAGAGTAACGACCCGAAGCGCAGCGGTACCGAAATAATTTCGGCCCTGGGCAGGATTCGAACCAGGAACTCCAGGCCACTATCGTGGCAGTTCAGTGCTCTACCAACTGCGCCACCGAGTGTGAGTGTGTGTGTGTGTGTGTGTGTGTGTGTGTGTGTGTGTGTGTGTGTGTGTGTGTGTGTGTGTGTGTGTGTGTGTGTGTGTATGTGTGTCTGTGTGTGATACACCATGGTCTTAGATCACGTGTTGGACTCGTGATCGACAGTTATTAACCTCCCGGATGAGAGCTCAGAGCTCGTATGACCGATCTATGGGTAATACTGTGACCTTACACGCATACACAAACCCACCTCCTCGCCCACGAGAGTTGGAGTAACACCCCGGAGCGAAGCGATACTGAAATTATTTCAGCCATGGGCGCTGTCGAACCCGGACCGCCGTAGTGGCAGGCGAGAACTCTAACCACAGCGCCACGAGGTGTGTGTGCGCGTGTGTATGTGTGTGCGCGCGCGTGCGTGCGTTTGTGTGATTCACCATAGTCTTGGATTACGTGTTGGACTCGTGATCAACAGCTATTACCCTCCTGGATGAGAGCTCAGAGCTCATATATGGCCCGATCTATGGGTAATGCTGTGACATTATATACACACACAAAACTCCTTGCCCACCAGTGATGGAGTGCCGGCTCACAATGCAAAGATACTGAATAGCTCTCATCCCTGGGTGGGACTTGAAGTCGGACACCTAAATCAGGGGTAGAAAAATGTACCACTGCACCGTCAAGCCATATGTGTGTGTGTGCGTGATTCACCATGGTCTTGGATCACGTGTTGGACTTGTGATCGACAGCTATTACCCAACCGGATGAGAGGTCAGAGCTCATATATGACCGACCTATGGTAATGCTGTGACCTTACACGAACATACACACAACTCCCCGCCCACGAGAGTTGGAGTAACGACTCGTAGCGCAGCGATACTGAAATGATTTCAGCCCTGGTCGGGATTCGAACTCGGACCGTTGTAGCTGCAGATGCGAACGCTACCACTGCGTCGTCGAGTGTGTGTGTGTGTGTGTGTGTGTGTGTGTGTGTGTGTGTGTGTGTGTGTGTGTGTGTGTGTGTGTGTGTGTGTGTGTGTGTGTGTGTGTTTGTGCGTGTGTCTTCATATAAATAATCATTCGTCTTTCATTCGCTTCATTTGTTTCAGTATCGAGAAAGCAAGCATTAGATCAACTCCCAGGAGAAATTCTTCAACAAAGGCTTTAGCCCCAAGTTATGGGGTAGAAATATAAATTATTTTTTTATCTTACATTATCCCCTTTTATCTTATTTTATGTTCTTTTATCTATTATATATTCAATTAACTAATTTATCTATTTATTGTAATATGAATTAAATGTATGGATTTGAATTTGTTACCTACTCCTCTCCGTTTAGAAATTTCAACAATGATGATATTTTGACGAGATAAACACCACATGAGGACGGAGCCTTTATTTGTACGACGTTTCGCTTATTACAGCTTTTTCAAGTACAAGTTGAGATACAAATGCTTGAGATTAAATAAGGGGAAAGGAGGGAACGGGGAGAGAAAAGGGGGGGGGGAGGAAGAGGAGGAGGAGGAGGAGAAGGGGGGGGATTGGACACTGGGAAAGGATGAGAATGCTGGCCCAATCGTCCGTGGGCGAAATGTCCAGAAAGGGGGTTTAGGTATGTAATATTTTGCTGGCCATGGGTATTAGGGGAATAATGTGAGGCGAGATGTTAAACCTGCCCCTGTTTTGTTCAATAGTGTTCGTTCCTTGAATGATTGCTGCTTCTAAACACTTCCTGCGGATTTTGTCTGGTTCCCGTATTAGCAGCTCTGCATTCTTCCAGTCCATAAGATGGTTTTCCTTGTTTCTATGTGTCACACATGCATTGGTGGTGACATCATGCCTGACGTCGTAACGGTGTTCACGTATTCGTGTATTCAGGTCGCGTGACGTTTCTCCGATGTAAACTTTATCACATCCTGAACACGGAATACGATAAACACCGGCTTTGGTGCCCGGTGTCTGGTTGTTGTGTATTTCCGTCTTCGTGATGTCTTTTATCGTTCTGCTTGTCTGGCACACTATTTCCAAGTTGGTGGTTCTTAAAAGACGTGTCAGGTTGGTGGCAACGTCGCCGGTTGGCAACACGAAAAAGCTGTAATAAGCGAAACGTCGTACAAATAAAGGCTCCGTCCTCATATGGTGTTTATCTCGTCAATCTTGTCGGCAAACTGCCACTTTTAAGCAATGATGATATTAATAGATAATTAGATAATAACAACAATAATAACGATAATAACAATGCCACACAATGCTTCTGGATTTAACAAAACAAATAACAAGCTAATTCCTCTGGAAACAACGTTAATCTTTAAGTCCTTGCACCTGTACAAACGCCTTTTCCAAGTGTACATGTACCACGCCCATCTTATATTTAGAATTTACTTGTTTCCTTTATTAACGGTTATTTGTTTCCCACGATTGTTATTGTTTACTATTTATTATCTATTTGTTATTGTTTATCTATTTATTGCGTCCGACGATTTGTTATTATTGTTATTGATCATTGTTTTCTGGGAAAAATCGACGTCTTACTAGAAATATATGAAAATAATGAAGGTGATCAACACCCAAATCTTTATCACTTTTTCTTCCTCATTTTCTATTCCTCACCTCATCCAACTCTTTTCACCCTCCTCCTCCTCCTCTTCCTTCTCTTCCGTTATCTTCTTTAATCTTTTTCACCTACTAACCTACCCTCCTCCTCCTCTTCATCTTCCTTTTCCTCATTTTTCTTCCCTTTATCTTCCTCCTCAATTTCCTCCCCCTCTTGATTACACTCTCAGCATCGTATTCTCCTCCTCCTCCTTCTTCTCCTCCTCCTAATTTCTACCCCCATTATCTTTCTCTTCAATTTCCTTCTCTTGATTACATTCTCCGGCTCTTATCCTTTTCTTCTTCTTCTTCTTCTTCTTCCTCCTCCTCTTCCACCACCACCTCCTCCTCCTTCATTGCCTCTCCCTCTCTCTTCCTCCTCCTCCTCCTCCTGCGGTTGTTCCTCCGCCACTTCTCTCTTCTCCTCCTCTTCCAACCACCATTCTCCTCTCCTGCTTCTGCTCCTCCTCCTCCTACCCCCATCCTCCTCTTCTTCCCACCACCATCCTGCTCTTCTTCCTACTCCCATCCTCCTCCTCTTCCTACCCCCATCCTCCTCCTCTTCCTATCCCCATCCTCTTCCTCTTCCTACCCTAACCTCCTCCTCCTCTTCCTACCCCCAACCTCCTCCTCCTCTTCCTACCACCATCCTCTTCCTCTTCCTACCCCCATCCTCCTCCTCTTCCTACCCCCATTCTCCTCCTCTTCCTACCCCCATCCTCCTCCTCTTCCTACCCCCATCCTCCTCCTCCTCCTCTTCCTACCCCATCCTCCTCCTCCTCCTCGTCCTACCCCATCCTCCTCCTCCTCCTCTTCCTCCTCCTTTTCCTCCTTTTCCTACCCCCATCCTCCTCCTCTTCCTACCCCTATCCTCCTCTTCATATCCCCATCCTCCTCCACCTTCCTAACCCATCCTCCTCTTCCTAACCCCATCCTCTTCCTCTTCCTACCCCATCCTCCTCCTCCTCTTCCTATCCCTATCCTCCTCCTCCTCTTCCTACCCCCATCCTCCTCCTCATCCTCTTCCTATCCCCATCCTCCTCCTCCTCTTCCTATCCCCATCCTCCTCCTCCTCCTCTTCCTACCCCATCCTCCTCCTCCTCCTCCTCCTCTTCCTACCCCATCCTCCTTCTCCTCCTCCTCCTCTTCATTCCCCCGCCCCTCTCCCCGCCCACGTGTTTACATGTCTGTCGTGGATTTTCCGGCGCGAGCGTGTGTTATGGAACTGGCAATAATGCGCTCAAACTTTGGCTACAACTTACCCATTTACCTGGGAGGAGAATGAGAGTTGTCAACTCTTAACACCATTTCGCTGTCGAACACCCAAGAGACGTTGCAAGATGCCCACCCACCCCCAATTCCTCCCCCACAGCACCTTAATCTCCCCCAAACCATCTTAATCTCACCCCATTCCTCCCCCACAGCATCTTAATTTCCCCCATTACTCCCCCACAGCATCTTAATCTACCCCCAATCCTCCCCCACAGCATCTTAATCTTCCCCATTCTTCCCCCACAGCATCTTAATCTCCTCCCATTTCTCCCTCACAGCATCTCAATCTTCCCCACAGCATCTTAATCTCCTCCCATTCCTCCCCCACAGCATTCTAATCTCCCCCATTCCTCCCCCAGCATCTTAATCTCCCCATTCCTCCCCCACAGCATCTCAATCTCCCCCGTTTCTCCCCCACAGCATCTTAACCTCCCCCATTACTCCCCCACAGCATCTTAACCTCCCCCATAGCATCTTAATCTCCCCCATTCCTCCCCCTCAGCATCTTATTCTCCACCATTCCTCCCCCACAGCATCTTAATATCCCCCATTCCTCCCCCACAGCACCTTAATCTCCCCCATAGTATCTTAATCTCCCCCATTCCTCCCACAGCATCTTAATCTCCCTCATTCCTCCCTCACAGCATCTTAACCTCCCCATTCCTCCCCCACAGCATCTTAACCTCCCCCACAGCATCTTAATCTCTCCCATTCCTCCCCCACAGCATCTTAATCTTCCCCCACATCTTAACATCCCCCATTCCTCCCCCACAGCATCTAAATATCTCCCCATTCCTCCCCCACATTTTAATCTCCCCCCAATCCCCCTTTTCATGGCACTTCTTCCTAAACCTCCAAATTCATCCCTCCCCAAATATCCCCCCTAAGCTCCCCAGCACACCCTACCCAAGATGCATTTGCTTGATTCCAGTCACCTTTTGTAATCTCAATTCTGACCAAAAACAGACGATTTCATTCAGTGGGAGCGATTCGACCGAGACCCCTTTTCGTCACGAGCGTTTTCCAGCTGAATAAAATCGCCAGACACTATCAAGAAAAATATATATAAAGGCGGGGAGACTACACCAGGAGACGCTGAGTACCTGCGACCGAAACCGTCACCTTTGCCCTATGTACATGTGCTTTAGGGACTGTTGAGGCAGGTAACAGTCATTACTGGGAATAAGTGAGGAGTGCGGGATTCGAATCTACAACTAAGTGAAGTCCAGACCAGCACGCTTTCGATTAGGCTACAGCGCACAGTCCGCTGGGAAGCTATTAATTAATCCATCCAGTGTATATCTATTCAAACTTCCAATCTGATTTTTTTCTTTTTTTTTTTTTTAGTATTGAAAGTCACAAATCATCACTGACAAAAGGACACGACAGCTGTATATGACGTCACTGCAACGTTGCAGTCAACATCCTTATAAGGGAAAAAGTAGGCGGGGCTAACGCACAACATGATTGCAAACTATGACATACATCAAATAAATACACACACATGTTTTTTGTAAGCTAGGTCAGACAACATGCGAAAGACTAAATCCTCTTAATCCCCGGAAGAACGGGATTTGTAAATCCCTCTGGGATTAAAAATCATCCAGGATCATTCCTTGCCTCCCTGATGGGAATGGAAACTTGGTGGGCTTTAGAAAACTCGTACATCTCTTCTACCTGCCGTCAGGTGATTTTATTACTCTTGTTCTAGTTCCTTTACCATGATGACGTCACCTTGGTTGAATAAAATTGCCTGGCACTAAGCCAGAATAAAACGACAGAACACGTGTTTGAAGTTTCGTTCAATGTCCTATAGTCAGCTAATACCCTGTTAATTTAATATACATATATATATGTGTGTGTGTGTGTGTGTGTGTGTGTGTGTGTGTGTGTGTGTGTGTGTGTGTGTGTGTGTGTGTGTACAACACTGAATGGGTCTCAGTGAACTGATATACATTTTCTATCAACCACAATAGACTTTAATTCTACGCCATCAACTTCAAGGGAAACTCGTGGAGGCCAATATGCAGAAATTAAAACGCTTAGAATTAAAATGTATTGTGGTTGATAAAAAATCGATGTATATATACATATATATATACACATTATATATATATATATATGTCTATATATATATATATATATATGTATATATATATATATATATATATATATATATATATATATATATAACAGCTGTTGTCCCGGTAACCAATTGTTACGATGCTAAACTACCTCAGCCTGACTATATACAGTATAGGGGGGTTCTGAGGTCGGGAAAGATTAAGTTACACCAATCAAACACTTCCAGTCCTTGACAGTTTGGGAACAAAAATACTGTAGCCCTTTCCTGTGACGTCACTAAAAATAGTAACGTGAAGACAATGACGTAGAAAATAATGTGAAGTTTAAGAAAAATAGTGACGACATGACGTAGGATGTTTTTGTGAAATAGTTGCCAAGTTGTAAATAAGGAGACAAATAACGAACTTATAAAAATATATATAACTTATAGATATAAATAAACTTATAAGAATATATATAAATAAATACATAGAAATTTGATAAAAAAAAATCCTGATTAAACATATCAAGAACAAGTAGCAAGACGTGAATCAGTAAAATTAGGTAAAATGAGCGAAAGATACTTTAGTATATCAATAAACAAGCCAATAAAGATGAATAACAAAACGAAAATAAATAACAAATGTCTCGCAGACGTCTTCATTGAATCTACTCTGGCTAAGACCCTGGTAAACTTTGTCCCTAACCAGCCTTTGTACGAAATTATTCACAAATATTCCGTTCATCTTCATGAGTTTTTTTTTTTTTTTTTTTTTTTTTT
This sequence comes from Oratosquilla oratoria, assembly GCF_046742065.1. NCBI lineage: Eukaryota > Metazoa > Arthropoda > Malacostraca > Stomatopoda > Squillidae > Oratosquilla > Oratosquilla oratoria. Next base: position 22,631,777 of record NC_134781.1, on the reverse strand, counting down.
TTTTTTTTTTTTTTTTTTTTTTTTTTTTTTTTAACGAACTTTGGTTATCCGAGGGAGTTCAATGCTTTGATATATAACTTTTTATGTCAAGCTTCCGACCGAATTGTGAAGCAACATTCTAAAGGTACATTGCCGACTTCGTCAACTATACTGCAAAGCATCTGCAGACGCCCAGCATCACAAGCAAATGTTTGGAAGCTGTGTTACACTCGCTTCCCAGTTCCATCACAGACGTTAAGGTCATTCCCAAACGTTCAGAAACTACATCGTCAACGGGAGGGGGAAGGGTGAGGGTGAGGTGGAAGGGTTGGAGTGGGGAGGGGGAAAGGTTGAAGGGGGGAGGGGAAAGGGTTGAAGGAGGGAGGGGGGAAGGGTTGAAGGGGGGAGGTGGAAGGGTTGAAGGGGAGGGGGAAGGGTTGAAAGGGGGAAGTGGGAGAAAAGGGTTGAAGGGGGGAGGGGGAGGGGGAAGGGTTGAAGGGGGAGGGGGAAGGGTTGAAAGGGGGA
>NC_134781.1:22618773-22628773 GCF_046742065.1 Oratosquilla oratoria | reverse complement strand
TATATATACATGTGTGTGTGTGTGTGTGTGTGTGTGTGTGTGTGTGTGTGTGTGTGTGTGTGTGTGTGTGTGTGTGTGTGTGTGTGTGTGTGTGTGTGTGTGTGTGTGCGCGCGCGTTTGCCTACGTGTGCTCGCCCATTCAATCTGTATTTTTCAAGCATGACCTCGCTTTCCATTGTCAGCAGTGAACTCTATTTACTTTTTTAACCTATAAAGCCCCTTTTCTACAGGTGCATAATTGCTTTCCAGTATTCAAACACCCGCAGTGGCGATTAAAACGTGGGTTAAGACCTTTCCAGATGGTTAGGTTGTGCTACACCAGTGGTGGTTCCCACCTAGGCTGGGGTTTTCCTCCGTACCAACCTAGGCTTGGATGTTAGATTGGATCTTAGAAAGCTGAGTTGTCACTTTTGATTTTATGGACTAGTTTACCAGCGATTTTATCCTTACGAGCATAGAGGTTGAAGCACAGAAAAGGAAATGAGAGAGAGAGAGAGAGAGAGAGAGAGAGAGAGAGAGAGAGAGAGAGAGAGAGAGAGAGAGAGAGAGAGAGAGAGAGAGAGAGAGAGAGAGAGAGAGAGAGAGAGAGAGAGAGAGAGAGAGAGAGAGAGAGAGAGAGAGAGAGAGAGAGAGAGAGAGAGAGAGAGAGAGAGAGAGAGAGAGAGAGAGAGAGAGAGAGAGAGACAAATAGACTGATAGGGACAGAGGACAGACAAGAAAAACATATACATGGGACATACATAAATACATAAGACATACATATATTCACAAGACATACATACGTATATGCATATATACATTCAGACATATATGTATACAGTCAGCCAGACACAGAGACAGATAGGCGTACACGGGCACACACGCACGCACACACACATACACAAATGTACACACACACACACACAAATGTACACACACACACAAATGTACGCACACACACACACACACACGCAATCATATGCTGTACCTCCTCACCGGACTTTTAACCTGCGACATGAGCAGTACCAAATGTTGTCAGCGGAAGTGACAACATGGACGACCCGGCAGAGTTAAAGCTGGGAGCGTCAGAGGGGAGGAAAAGGTGTCTGTTGGCATCGAGCGAAGCGTGTTGGCACGTCTACGCTACCAAATATCCTTTGTGGGATGTTGGTAGGAATGCTGACAACAATGGCTTCAGCTGTTGTCATCAGGTTTTTGCCCCAATCTGCCAATTCATGAAATTGTGGATACCCAATCTTGACAACATTCCTGGTGCCAACATGTTGTCTAATACGAGCTGGAATAAATCATCTGGATTCTACTGCCAAATTGGCAATCGTCATGAGTGTCATTGTGCAGGTATATGAAATGATAATACAGTACATGTGAATGTATCTGTATGTGTATATGTGGGTGTAGTATATATATATGTATATGTATATATATGTATGTATATATATATATTATATATATATATATTATATATATGTGTGTATATATATATGTATATATATAAATATATATATACATACATATATATATATGTATATATATAAATATATATATACATACATATATATACATATATATATATATACATATATACATATATATATATATACATATATACATACATATATATATACATATATACATATATATACATATATATATACTTATATACATATATATATATACGTATATACATCTATTTATACACACACACACAAATATACACATACATACACACACAAAGAAAGACATTTACAGAAGAGTTCTGAAAAAGAATAGTTTTCCACACAGAGTAATAGACATCAGGAACAAACTGAAAGAGGAAACAGTGAGTGTTAAAACTATACATGACTGGATGCGGAAAGATACAACTGCGTTTCACTACGAACATAGCTCTACTCCCGTTGGAGTTTTATTACTAACGATTCGTCCTTAAAGGACTTCCTCAGAGTGTATATATATATATATATATATATATATATATATATATATATATATACATATATACATACATGAGTGGAAGGGCGGTGAGCTAAACATTTGTCTTCCATACTTCAACACACATATATATATATATATATATGTATATATATATATATATATATATACATATATATATGTTGGTTAAAATCAACTGCGCTAATAGATGTAACTATTTTGAGTTGTAATTTCTTGAGTTTATTAAAGAACTTCTTATCATCCTCATCCAACTTATGGACGAAATCATCGATGGTGCTCGGAGAAAGAGAAAGCGCTGAAGAATGCCGATAAATACTCTTGTAAAATATGTAACCTCATGTATAATCTGTTGACAACAACCATTTTTACATGCTGTTACATATTTTCAATAGTATTTATCGGCACGATTTCCACTGACATATGACAGTGAAACTGACAGTGACACAGAGACGGGCAGACAAACACCGACACAGACAGACACAGCCACAGACCCCCCAAACACGCACATATAGCATATACACGTTTGAATGAAAGCGAGTCAATTAAAATATTTTTAATTTCCTGTTGCGTATCCAAACCACTTTGGCGCCGAATGCCACATTTCGTTCCCGTTGGCGCCAGGCTATTCCATTCATCTCCGTGGTACCCCCAGAACCTCTATTGGCTGTCGCCAGGAGATTTTATTCAGTTGTGGGTCGGGTACAGAACCTGGACCCAAGACAGAGCACTTAGGGCAAAGGTGACTTCGACCAGTGTTAAGTGTCTGTGTTCCGATTTTTTTTTTTTCAGATGTTACACGCTTTATTGTTGTTAACCTGAGATTTTATCCATCATTCTCAAAGGTGAGGTCTAACATAACAACGGTGTTTTAAGTAAAAATGAAATAAAGCACTCTTACACACACACATAACACACACACACACACAAAAATCCATCATTATATTTTTTTTCCACAAAACGGTTCAGTCCCTCACTATCATTAAAATCTCTACCGATCTGACGCCTCCTGTGCACACACAAACATAAAAAAAAAAAAAAAAAATACTCGAAATTACGACCGGCCACGCCCGCTCCGCCACCACAACCGCCCTCGCCGCCCACAACCGCCCACGCTCATACTCTAGCCACACGCGGTCAACTGTAACCACACCAGCCACCACCACCACCAGATGTATCACAATCTGGCTAGAGTAATGCGTCCTCCTACCCCTGCCCCCCCAAAACCCCCACCCCCCTCCCCCACCCACCCCCGGCGCTAAAATTGCGGCGCTTAGGAATGTTCCCGACGTGATCCTGTAAATACGCACACAGGAGGCGTACAGGAAAGGAGGGGAGTGGAGGGGAGGGGAGTGGAGGGGAGGTAGAGAAGGCAGGGGAGGAGGAAGAGGGAAGAGTGGAAGAAGGGTAAGATGTCAAGAGGAGCAGGAAGAGAGGAAAGGGGAAATAGGGCAAGGAGAGGGGGAAGAAGGGAAAGGGGGAATGGGACATGAGGGCGAGGGGAAAGGGGGAATAGAGCAAGAAGGAGAGGGGGAGGGGGAAGAGGGGAGGCGGAAGGGGGAGAGGGGAGGTGGGAATAGGGGGAGGGGAGGGAGAAGGGGGAAGAGGGGGTGGGAATAGAGTAAGGGGAAGAGGGGGAGGGGGAAGAGGAGAAGGTGGGAATAGGGCAAGAAGGAGAGGGGGAGGTAGAAGAGGGGAGGCGGAAGGGGGAGAGGGGGAGGTGGGAATAGGGGGAGGGGAGGGAGAAGGGGGAAGAGGGGGTGGGAATAGAGTAAGGGGAAGAGGGGGAGGGGGAAGAGAAGGTGGGAATTGGGGGAAATGGGAATAGGGGGAGTAGGAATAGGGGAGGGGAAGAGGAGGTGGGAATAGGGGGAGGAGGAAGAGGGGGAGGGGAAGAGGGGGAGAGAGAAGAAAGCGAGGGGGAAGAAAGGTAGAAAGAGAAAAGAGGGGGAGATGGAAAGAGAGAGGAAGTGAAAGAGGAGAATAGGAGAGGGGGAAGGGAGGGGAAAAGAGGGGGAGGGGAAACGGGGGGAGAGGTAAAGGGGAAGGGGGAAAGAGAGGGGAAAAGAGGGAAGAGGGGAGGGCAAAGAGGGAAGAGGGGAGGGGAGAGAGGGAAGATGGGGAAGAGGAGAGATAGGGAAGAGGAGAGATAGGGAAGAGGTGGAGAGGGGGCAAGAGGATAAGAAGAAGAGAAAATGGGGAGGAGGAGGAGGAGGAGGAGGAGAAGGAGGAGGAAGAGAAGGAGGAGGAGGAGGAGGAGGAGGAGAAGGAGGAGGAAGAGAAGGAGGAGGAGGAGGAGATGATGCCGACCTGTCCTTGAGTCTGGCTGAAAAGATCAAGGAAAGGGGGGGCCGCCCGAGAAGACACGTGTCGGGCACAGCACGAGGATGAAGAGGAGGGAGGAGGAGGGAGGAGGAGGGAGGAGGAGGAGGAGGGAGGAGGAGGAGGAGGGAGGAGGAGGAGGAGGTAGGAGGGAGGAGGAGGAGGAAGAGGAGAAAGAGGAGGAGGAGGAAGAGGAGAAAGAGGAGGAGGAGGAGGAAGAGGAGAAAGAGGAGGAGGAGGAGGACAAAGGCGATAAAGGAGAAAGGGGAGACTAGGGATAAGGGGGAGAGGGGAGAGAAACGGGAGAAAGAGGAGAAGAGAGAGAGGAGAAAGATAGGGAGGGAGGGGAAAAGAATAGAGAGGATGGCGAGAGAGGATATGGGGGAGGGAGACGACAGAGGGGGAGAGACGGGAGAGGAGGAAGGAAGAGAGAGAGAGAGAGAGAGAGAGAGAGAGAGAGAGAGAGAGAGAGAGAGAGAGAGAGAGAGAGAGAGAGAGAGAGAGAGACGTGCGAAGATAGGTGAGAGACGAAAAAGAAGGGGAGAGAGGGGAGAGAGAGGTTGAGAGGAGGAGAGAGGGGAAGGAGGAGACAAAAAGTGGGAGGAAGAGGCGAAAAAAAGGGAAGAGGAGGGGGAGAGGAGGGGGAGAGGAGGGGAAGCGGAGGGGAAGAGGAGGGGAAGAGGAGGGAAAGAGGAGGGGAAGGGAGGGGAAGAGGAGGGGAAGGGAGGGGAAGAGGAGGGGAAGAGGAGGGGAAGAGGAGGGGAAGGGAGGGGAAGAGGAGGGGAAGGGAGGGGAAGAGGAGGGGAAGAGGAGGGGGAAGAGGAGGGGAAGGGAGAAGGGAGGGGAAGAGGAGGGGAAGGGAGAAGGGAGGGGAAGAGAGGGAGAGGGGAAGAGGAGGGGAAGGGAGGGGAAGAGGAGGGAAGAGGAGGGGAGGGGAAGAGGAGGGGAAGGGAGGGAAGGGAGGGGAAGAGAGGGAGAGGGATAGAGGGGGAGAGGAGGGAGAAGAGGGAGGGGAAGAGGGGAAGGGAGAGGGGAGGGGAGGGAGAGGGGAAAAGGCGTGGAAGAGGAGGGGGAAGAGGAGGGGAAGGGAGGGGAAGAGAGAAGGGAGATGAAGAGGAGGGGAAGGGAGAAGGGAGGGGAAGAGAGGGAGACGGGATAGAGGGGGAGCGAGGGGAGTGAGGGAGAGCGAGGAGGGAGAAGGAAGGGGAAGAGTGGGGAAAAGGCGAGGAAGAGGAGGGGAAGGGAGGGGAAGAGGAGGGAAGAGGAGGGGAGGGGAAGAGGAGGGGAAGGGAGAAGGGAGGGGAAGAGAGGGAGAGGGGATAGAGGGGGAGCGAGGAGGGAGAAGAGGGGAAGGGAGAAGGGAGGGGAGGAGAGGGGAAAAGGCGAGGAAGAGGAGGGGAAGGGAGGGGAAGAGGAGGGGAAGAGGAGGGGAGGGGAAGAGGAGGGGAAGGGAGAAGGGAGGGGAAGAGAGGGAGAGGGGATAGAGGGGGAGCGAGGGGAATGAGGGAGAGCGAGGAGGGAGAAGAGGGGAAGGGAGAAGGGAGGGGAGAGGGGAAAAGGCAAGGAAGAGGAGGGGAAGTGAAGGGAAGAGGAGGGGAGGGGAAGATTAGGGGAAGGGAGAAGGGAGAGGAAGAGAGGGAGAGGGGATAGAGGGGAGCGAGTGGAGTGAGGGAGAGCGAGGAGGGAGGAGAGGGGAAAGGAGAAGGGAGGGGAAGAGAGGGGAAAAGGCCAGGGGAGTGAGGGAGAGCGAGGAGGGAGGAGAGGGGAAAGGAGAAGGGAGGGGAAGAGAGGGGAAAAGGCGAGGAAGAGGAGGGGAAGTGAAGGGAAGAGGAGGGGAGGGGAAGAGGAGGGGAAGGGAGAAGGAAGGGGAAGAGAGATAGAGGGGATAGAGGGGGAGCGAGGGGAGTGAGGGAGAGCGTGGGGGGGGAGAGGGGAGTGAGTGTTGTGGGGTGAGGGGAGAAACTATATTAAAGGTGACAGTTTCTATTGGACGCGAAGCTATTGAATACAATGAACTCCAAGTGCAAAGTGAAACATTCCTCCGACTTCTCTTTCTCTTCCCTCCCCTCCCCCCCTCTCTTCCCTTGCTCCCCCCACCCCCCCACAAATTACCTCTACTGGAGGGATTAGGCCAAACGACACCTCCCCCCACCCAAAGCCGGATTGCGATGCTTCTCAATCCGATTTGGTGTTTTTTTTCTTCTTCTGTGTATTGGCCGTTTCTCTGAGCATCTCTGACACCGCGTTGGTTAATAAATTATGACCTCCCTCAGGCCCTTAGGTCAAAGGTCAAATCATGCCTGTGTACTTGGTGGCCCTGTGATTGATTTTTTTTTTCTTGGGGGGTGAGGGGAAATTTGGATAGTTCTTGTGTGCGCGTACACGCATATACCCAAACGTGTATATTCCCAACATATACACAAACACACGTACACGCTCGCGCGCACACACACACACACACACACACACACACACACACGGACGCACACACACACATACACACACGGACGCACACATAGAAGCACACACCTAAACTGACATATGTAGGAAGTCCAAGGCACTCATAAACCCATCCTACAACATGGCAAACACGGTTGAAATTCAATCCTAGCTATGTCCCCATATGACCATATACGGAGCACTGAAATGCACCTCAAAGGAAGGTGAAGTGTGGGTGGGGTGGGGTGGGGGGAGGTCGCGAGCTGAAAGAGGGGAAAAGAGGGGACTTTGAACATAAGAATATAAGAATGAAGGAGACTGCAAGAGACCATAAGGCCTACACAAGGCAGCTCCATATCCATCACCACCTGTCATCCCCATCCATAAAGTTGTCTAACCGTTTCTTAAAACAACTGATAGTTTCAGCGCTCACTACTACATGGTTACTAAGTCTATTCCATTCCTGACCACCCAATTAGTAAACCAATTCTTGCCTATTTCCTTCTTAAAGCTAAACTTGTCCAGTTTAAATCCATTACTGCGAGTCCTGCCCTGTTCTCTTAATATGATGACCTTGTTTGCATCACCCTTGTTAAAGCCTTTGATCCAGATGAACACCTCTATTAGATCACCCCGCACTCTGCGTCTTTCCAGAGAGTGTAAGTTAAGGTGCCTAAGCCTCTCTTTGCGTTCCATTCGTCTTCCGTCTCTCCACTGTCGAGCGATGAGGATATACTTGGCATCCCAAAGACTTCGTAATTATTTCATCGAGCTCATCAATCACGAGGAATTGTAAAGTCTGCGAGATCCGAGAGGCTGGGTAACTTCCTGCAACTCTTCATCATTCTCGTCTACTCCCACTCCCACCCCCTCCTCCTCCTCCTCCTCCTCCTCCTCCTCCGCCTTTAGCCAGTATGCATACACACACAACGAATTTAAAAAAAAATCAATAGCGGGAATTATTTGCAAAGACGTGGTCACACTCCGTTGGTTTTCCATTTTTTTTTTTTTTTCACTTTCTTTCATTATTTTGAAAAAAAAGTGTTCCTCATGGATACAACGTCTTAGCTTCACAAGGGATCGCTCAAACGATAATAATTGATTAAAGAAGTCAAATGGGTGGGGGGGGGATACCATTGCGAACCCCGGGAGATAAAGACCAGTTGGTATATATTGAGAAAACATTCAACATAGGAAAAGAGGACATCGACGACGACGATGACGATGACGATGATGAAGATCACTATCATCATTATCATCTTGCGGCGGCGGTAATGGAGGAGGCTGTGGCGGCTGTGGTGGCTGTTGCTACGCCACCGACGTATGAAGCCTGTGCCTTGAGGCGATGCAGCAAGGGAGGAGGGAGCGAGCCCGAGAACATAAGAATGAAGGAGACTGCAAGAGACCATAAGGCCTACACTGGACCTTCGGAACGGCCCATCAACCTCCTTTCAATCTACATCATACTCGCCACTTCCACCCCAGCCGGAGGGGTGTTCCCTAGGGGCCGGTACCTGGTCTCCGGAACATGTCCGGCAACTCTCCCTTTATCTGACCTTCATTCCCCCCCACACATACACTTTTTTTTTCTTTTTTTTTTAACCACAAGGTCAGTATTCCAGCGCTTGCTCTCTAACGTCACCACCAGCTGGGCAGTAACATCAAAAACATCCGAGGTTCCTTTACATGTCCATCATGCACAAAATCCATGAATTCCACACCTACACACGCATCCATCCAATATGACACACGCTAATCCTGGTTCCATCTTACTTGCACCAGACTCACAAACATTAATTAGGAAATAAACGATTGGAGTTGCAGCTAATGCATACTCACACCCAAAAACACCCAAAAAGGTTCTAAACATGTTACAAATAAACATCATATGTAACATAAACAAACACGCACAGTTCAATGTTTTCTATATCACTAACACCTAAAACCACGCTATCCACATTCATTGACTAGACCGCAATTAGGGAAGACAAAACTCGCCGCAAAGTTAGACACGTAACGTTTATCCCATTACGTAACGCAACCACAACCCAGGGAGGTTAAAAGAAAGATCAGATCACATCAGAAACACACCAAGACTGACCCCCCAAACTCCCTGATCCACCATACTCCCGTAGACATCAACCCTTCCACGACAAGCAAAACCCGCACTACCTCACCAGCGTTCAGGTCACCAGCCAGCTCGAAATCAACCCCAACAGAGATTACGCCTGGCTACAGAAACGAAACTGCCCCAGACACAATCACCACACAGAGGACACAAGCCACCTCATCTTACATTGCCATGATCTAGTTTTAGCAGAACGACAACACACTGTTTCCTCCTTGAGTGACTTGTAGGTCAATCCGGTGGCTAATGACCTTTACCTGGGAGCTATGAGCCTCTTACAAGAGAGGCACGATGGATGGTGGAGGTGGAGGAAGTGGTGGTGGTGGTGGTGATGTTGATGTTGATGATGGTGATGATGATGATGATGATGACGATTATGATGATGATGACGATTATGATGATGATGATGATGATGATGATGATGATGATGTTAACAACAACAGTTATGTAAAGACAGTGACCAACCTAATAATGATGACGACTCAGCACAACCAAATAAAACCGAAACAGTTATTAAGTCAGAGTGAAATCAATAAATCAACTGAGATATATGTGCGTGTGTGTGTGCGTGTGTGTGTGTGTGTGAGAGAGAGAGAGAGAGAGAGAGAGAGAGAGAGAGAGAGAGAGAGAGAGAGAGAGAGAGAGAGAGAGAGAGAGAGAGAGAGAGAGAGAGAGAGAGAGAGAGAGAGAGAGAGAGAGAGAGAGAGAGAGAGAGAGAGAGAGAGAGAGAGAGAGAGAGGGAGTGGGGAGGGAGAAAGAGAGAGAGGGAGTGGGGAGGGAGAAAGAGAGAAAGAGAGAGAGCACAATTATCCACTGACCCCAACATACTGTAATACTTGTATCTTAAGCATCTCGTCTGCCCCCACCACGAAGCACTGAACGAGCTGGACAGCTTAGATCAGTGGTCCAACCGCTGTGCAACGCGAGGCACCAAAGAGTGCCGTGAGATCAACTGAGGGTGCCGCCAGATTTCAGGGCAAAAATAATGTTCGTATTACCGACTCTCTCTGTTTTCCATTTTTGTTCATTAAAGCAGCATCAGTGTAAAGATGACTAATTTTCATATTATCCAGGGACAAAATATTGTTACACTGATGTTGAGTCAAGAAAATACTGACAAACTAGAATTTAGATTTTCTAATAAGGGTGCCGGAGACTTCTGAA
>NC_134781.1:22603773-22613773 GCF_046742065.1 Oratosquilla oratoria | reverse complement strand
ATATATATATATATATATATATATATACATATATACACACACACACACACACACACACAACTCCATAAATTCATCTCTCAACAATTATATGCGCCCGTGCGTCTGTCAGGGTACATAACCGAGTGAGTACACACACGCACGCACACACACACACACACACACACATACATATACACGCACGCACACACACAGAGGCAGACCCAGCAATAAGTGAAAAATATGAATAAAAAAACGAAGCTAAACATCCGTAATTACTGACAATTACTTCGAATTTTCCTTCAAATGTCAATGCAATAAAGGCAGTGCTGGAAATGTGTGTTTAAACATCAAACAGCGAAAAAGCGCTAGAAGTTAGCATTTCTTAGCTTGAGGTGGTACACATCAGATATTTTCTTCTGGTTAACGTCAGAGGACGTTATTTAGCTTCTTAGTTGCGACACTAAATGTATTCTTGCTCAGGGGTCATAGTAACCGGGTTGAGACCATCTCAAGTAACCCCGTTAGATCCTGTTCACACTAGCGGTTTCAACCGCGTTTCAATGTCAGTGGAGTCGCTCACACAACCGCGCATATTTTCCTTGATTATACTGTACCGCCGCGGTTTCCGCGCGGTTCAAACCGCTAGTGTGAATAGGCCCTTAACCTGAAGTCACCTTTTACTGATTATATTCTAACTCAAAACGGTTTTAGTCAGCTGAGAATGTGATTCCATGCCAAAGGGAGTTTACGCCGGGAGGCCCTTAGCTGTGGCCCTGAATCGTCACCTTTGCCGTATGAACTAGACTATCCGTTGGGAATCGAGCGCGGTGCGTTGTGTCTGTTCTCCTTTCATACAAGTAATAAAATTCAATTATATTTCAGAACTTTCAGCATACGATGATTCAAGATTTCAGCATATGCTATTTCAGGCCTTCATAACATGTTTCAGGATTTCAGTGTATGATGTTTCAGCAGATGATATTTTGGGATTTCAGCATATGTTTTAATGTGTTTCAGGACTTTTCAGCATATTTCAGTGTTAAGAAATATGCTTCACGATTTCAGCACTTCAACATATGATGTTTCAGGGTTTCAGCATGTTTCAACGATACTGTAATCATGAACGGGTCGGTCGCTCGTTCTACATCATCAGAGCAAATCGACACTAATATAGCTCAATCTAACGCTGAATTTTTTCAGATTTCAAAGTTCGGTAATTGTCCGACAATCATCCATAATTACATGCAACAACATACCTTCCGAGAACCCCCGGAAACACCATCGCCCCCCCCCCAAAAAAAAAATAATAATAAGTAATTGCCATTGTTATACGTTACACTGTAGTACATACATGTAAAATGTACAACGTACCCTCTACACTATAACAAAATCTATTCTAAACTGACTTAATTCTGGTACAATCGTCGGGTAAATCCAACAGCGCACCATAAACACTAAGCATATAAACTACTCCTACTTCTACTACAAGTAACGCTAGAACTACATTATTCCGTAGGCGAGTGCTCGTTTAGGGTGTTTTGTAAATGTCTCGTATAAATACAGTCATTTTCCCAGTGTATGTGAGCTGCCTAGTAAGTGTTTATATTTCTGTTATGGACTGAAGACTGAAAAGAGGAGGAGAAGAGGAAGAGAGGAGAGGACAGGGAAAGAGAGAAGGTATGGGAGAGGAGAAAAAGAGAGTAGGAGAGGGAAGGGAAGGAAAGTGGGAACGATAGGGAAGGGGAAGGGAAGCGAATGAGAGAGGAAGGAAGGGGAGGGGAGGGAAAGGACGGTAAGGTAAACGAGGGAAAAGGGAAGGAAAGCGGAGATGAGGAAGGAAAATCGGGAGAAGGGATATGAAAGAGGAAAATAGGACGAAAGGGAAGGATAAGGATAAGGAAGAGAAGAGAAGAGAAGGGAAGGGAGGGGGAGGGGAAAGGAAAATGAAGGGAGGGAGGAAGGGGAGCTGGGATAAAGAAAATGGAATTCAGAGGAAAGGGAAGTTAAAAGAAAGAAGGAAGGGTAGGGAAGGGAACAGGAGGAAAGGGGAGGAAGGGAATGAGGAAGGCAGGGAAGGAAAGGAAAGATAAGGGAAGGGAAAGGGAGAAAATGGGAGGATATGAGAAGTTAAAATAAGGAAGAGGAGGGGAGGGAAGGGGAGGGAAAGAAAGGGAAGGAAAGGGAAAGGAAGGGAAGGAAAGGGAAAGAAAGGGAAGGAAAGGGAAAGGAAGGGAAGAGAATGGGAGAATAAAGGAAGTTAAAAGAAGGAATGGGGAAGGGAGGAAAGGTAAGGGAAGGGAAGGGAAGGAAAGGAAAAGGAAGAGAAAGGAGGAGAATGGGAGGGAAGAGAGGGGAAAGAAGGAAAGGGAGGGAAGGGAATAGGATGGGAGGGGAGGGGAAGGGGATAAAGGAAAGGGAAGGAAATGAGAGGAAATGGGAGGAAAAGGGAGGACAGGTGAGGACAAGTGAGGTCAGATGAGGACAGGAGAGTTCAAATGAGGAAAGGAAAGAAATTATCACGATACAAAGTATCAGGTCATCAAGGTCACAAAGTATCAGGTCATCAAGGTCACAAAGTATCAGGTCATCAAGGTCACAAAGTATCAGGTCATCAAGGTCACAAAGTATCAGGTCATCAAGGCCACAAGGTATCAGGTCATCAAGGTCACAAAGTATCAGGTCATCAAGGTCACAAAGTATCAGGTCATCAAGGTCACAAAGTATCAGGTCATCAAGGTCACAAAGTATCAGGTCATCAAGGTCACAAAGTATCAGGTCATCAAGGTCATAAAGTATCAGATACAAGATTAGGTCAGTGTCAAATCTTCACCTATCTATATACCTACGTTATTTTTATTTATTTTATTTTATTTTATTTTATTTTATTTTATTTTTATTTATTTTTTGTAATGGGGGAAAATCCAGATGTATGTACATTGTATGCTTGGTAGCCTGTAAATTACGATGACAGCAATTAACATACCAATAAAGTTGATCATTTTCGTTATGCGTGCTATTCTAATAAACAAACCGGGGTTGGATACCTTTCAATTGACGAAAATAATTCATTTGCTTTGATTCTGCCTCCGTAAAATGACACAGCAGTGTAGATTACGAAGTTCAGTTATTGGAAAACAAATATCTTTTATTTCTGTAATGAAAACTTGCGCATGACATTCATGCCTTTAATGGAAGCCTGTAAACTGCAATTAGACATGAAAAGTTGTTATTGCACATTTTTTTTTTTTTTATAATGTGGAGGAACAAAGTTTAGGTGATGAAGATAAAAATAAAAATATATGAGCGTAGGATGGGTAGCTGGATGGATGCAGGCCTCACAAATAAAAAATGGAAAGGTATTTTGGTATATGTATGTATGCATATATGCATGCGTGCATTCATATATATATACTGGTATATGTATATATGTACGTTACGTGTGGATGCATATATGCATGTATGTATGTATGTATACATGCATGCATTTATGGATTGATGAAGTTTTACAGTGACTAGATGTTGCATCTGCTACTTTGTGACAAATTTCTTGTGACCAAATGTCTGGATACCAAAGGGGCAAGAAGGAGAAGTGGAAGGAGAGGAGGTTAGAGAAAGAAAGAGGAAATAAAGACAGAAGGGAAGGTCATAAACGAAGATTAATAAGAAGGATCGTGAAGGGAGGAAGGGAGAAGGGAGGAAGGGAGAAGGGAGGAAGGGAGTAGGGAGGCATGGAGGGGTAGCGTGAGAGGACAGTGAGGAGAGGGGGAGAGGATGGAGAGAGGACAGAATGCATAGTAGGAGGCAGGAATGAGAAAAGAGCGAGGAAGGAGGGAGGAAGGAGGGAGGAAGGAGGGAGGAAGAGGGAGGAAGGAGGGAGGGAGGAAGGAGGGAGGAAGGAGGGAGAAAGGAGGGAGGAAGGAGGGAGAAAGGAGGGAGGAAGGAGGGAGGGAGGAAGGAGGGAGGGAGGAAGGAGTGGAGGGAAGTAGGGGAGATAGGAAGGAAAAGGAGGAGAGGGAGTGAAGAAAGATGGAAGGAGGGAGGAGGGAAAGAAGTAGGACGGGGGAGGAAGGGGGGAGGAAGGAGGGAGGAAGGAGGGAGAAAGGAGGCATGAAGGAGGGAAAATAGGCAGGAAAATGAGGAGAGAGAGGGGTGAAAGAGAGAGGAAGGAGGGAAGAAGGAAGGATGAAGGAGGGAGAAAGGAAGGAGGAAGGAAGGAGGGAGGGAGGGAGGGAGGGAGGGAGGGAGGGAGGAAGGAGGGAGTAAGAAGGGAGGGAGGAAGGAGGGAGGAAGGAGGGAGGAAGGAGGGAAGGAGGAAGGAGGAAGGAAGGAAGGAGGGAAGAAGAAGGGAGTAAGGAAGGAGGGAGGAAGGAGGGAGGAAGGAAGAAGAAGGGAAGGAGGAAGGAAGCCCGAGCATGCGAGCAAGTTAGCTGGTCATTTCCTGTCACATCAGGTCATTTCATGTCACCTGAGGTCTTGTTAGGTCAAGCGAGGTTAGCAGTAGTAAGGCCAGAAGGGATGACGTCAGGTCAGATCATCTCAGGTCAGAAGAGGTCAGGGGGAGGAACTGTGGGACAGCGGAAGGTCAGAGTAAACAGGAAATAAGTGGAGGAAGGAAGAAGAACGAGTGGAGGAAGGAAGAAGAACAAAGAACAATCGGGGGAAGAGAACAAAAGAGGGCGAGGGAGAGGAGGGGAGAGGAAGGGGAGAAGAAAGAGGAATGAGGGCAGAAGAAGAGAGGAATAAGCAAAAGAAGACATGAGAGCGAAAACAGAAAGGGAGAAGAAGAAGAAAAAGAAAAAGAAAAAGAAGAAGAGGAAGAAGAAGAAGAAGAGGAAGAGGAAGAAGAAGAAGAAACAGAAGCACAAAAGCAAGGGAGAGGAAGAAGAGCGAGAGGAAGAGGAGCAAGGGAAAAAAAAGAGGAGGAAAAGAGAGAAGTTACTCAGCATTAACCAGCGCTTCTTTCCTTGGGTGTATTCCACCGCAAAGGTGGAGTTGCAGATGTGGTAAAAAGAGTGGATCAAGAAGGATAATAAAAAAAAAGTGGAATTAGTCATTTTTTCAAGTGGAGATCAGTTTCCATTCACAAGAAAAATCTGGAATACTCCGTGGGTCTGGTCCGTAAGGGTGTCTCTAAATTCTCTGAAATACTTACTGCGTGAATCTTACGATGGAGACAATACCCGATAAGAGTCCCAGAAGGAAAAGTATGGGATCAACAGAGAAGAGAGAGAAATGCAGAGGGAGAGAGGGGGGAAGGAAAGAGGGAGAGGGGAGAAGGAGAGAGGGAGAGAGAGGAGGAAAGGAGAAAGGGAGAGAGGAGGAAAGGAGAAAGGGAGAGAGGGGGGAAGGAGAGAGAGGGGGGAAAGGGAGAGAGAGAGGGGGAAGGGAAAAGAGAGAGAGGGGGGTGAAGGAGAGAGAGAGAGAGAGAGAGAGAGAGAGAGAGAGAGAGAGAGAGAGAGAGAGAGAGAGAGAGAGAGAGAGAGAGAGAGAGAGAGAGAGAGAGAGAGGGGGGAAAGAGAAGGAACGGGGGAGGACGACGAGAAGGAAGGGACTGGAGGTAAGGTGGAGAGAGAATGTGGAGCAAAAAAAAAGATGATTAAGAACGACAGTGGACAAGGAGAAAGGGACGTTCGTCTAATGATCACAAGAAGTGCTGGAGAGACACAAGGAGGAGGAAGAGGAGGAATAGGAGGAGAAAGAGGAAGAGGAGGAGGAGGAAGAGGAAGAGGAAGAAGAGGAGGAGTAGGAATAGGAGTAGGAAGAGGAGGAGGAAGAGGAGGAGGAAGAGGAGAAGGAGGAAGAGGAGGAAGAGGAGGAGGAGGAAGGTTGATAAGGGAGAAGGCGGAGGAGGGGTGGGTGGAGGAAGAGGGGGAAGAGGAGGAGGAAGAGGAGGAGGACGAGGAGTGCCAAGTATGCGAAGTAGGAGGGGAAGGAGGGGGAGAGGGAGGGAGAGAGGGAAGGGGAGAAGGGGGAGAAGGCAGGGGAGAAGGGGATGAGGGGGAAGAGGGGGAAGAGGGGGAAGAGGGGGAGGAGGAAGGGGAGGAGGAGGGGGAGGAGGAGGAGGAGGAGGAAAAAATAAAAGAAAAACACGTAGATAGCAAGTGAAACCGACATAGAATAAAGGACGAAAAGGAAATATTGGATAATGACAAAAATTGAGGAATAAAAGTAAAAACTAAAATGAATTTAAAAATGAAAACAAAATTAAATAAAAAAATGAAAATAATGATAAAAATAAAATTACTATAGCCAAGAAATAAATACAAAAATAAATGTAAACATGAAAGATGTAATTAGATTTGAATCTGTGAACAAAAATTACAAAAACTGAAATTGAAAAATTATAATAAAACAAGTGAAAATAAAAATAGAGGTTAAATATTATTTACATGTATATGAAATTATAATTACAAAAAATGAAAATAAGATGATGAGACGTAATGGGACTAATAAACTCAGTCGCTCTTGTGGAACTCTTTATAGCTTTTATTATGTCTATCGCCAGACGACTTATTTCGCTTGAGTGTTCAATGCAATATTCAGCATTTTTAGTGAAGAAGAAGAAGAAATAGGAAGAATAAATAGGAGAAGAAATAGGAATAATAACATGAATAAAATGATAATAATAAATTATAATAAATAATAATAAACAATAATAATAATAATAATAATAGTAATAATGATAACAGTAATAATTTCAGTTACCGCTAGGCTACTATATCAATTCGAGGAAATTCCTTTCCACAGTTCCACAGTCCAGACTTAATTAACCCAGTAGCTGCATTGGCACCTTTAATTAACCAACTTCATCTTGGCTGGCGCCGGATGATTTTATTCAACTGATGGGGTGAAGCTGTGGCGACGAAGATGTTACATTTGCCTCAAAAAGGCCACAAAGTCCATAAAATCCAAAAAGACAAAAACTACCAAAAAGACCTAAAAAATCAGACCGAAAAAATAGAATATAATAAATTTAAAAAAATATATATAAAAAAGAATAGAAAAGGCATAAAAGGCCAAAAAGCCCAAGGTAGGACAAAAATCAAGCCAAAAAGGTAGAAAAAATTATGTGTATATATATATATTTATATATATATATATATATATATATATGTTGAGACATTCTGACAGGTTGATGTAAGCGGAATAGGAAACACAGGAGTCTTAGTCAGGAATAAACTCAAGACTAAGACTCCTGTGTTTCCTATTCCGCTTACATCACACGTATATATATATGTATATATATATATATATATATATATATATATATATATATATATATATATATATATGTACATATATATGATGGTGGATAAAAATGTCACGGGTCTAGTTCCGAGTATTTGAGTTTATTCCTGTCCGGTTTGGCTCTATGCTTATTCAGAGGTATGAAGAAGCTTAGAGCGAAACCGGTGAGGACTAAACTCAAAAACTCGGAACTACACCCGTGACTTCTTTTTCCACCTTCAACTTGTCACTATGTCCCTTGCTTATATATATATAATATATATATATATATATATATATATATATATATATATACACATATATATTTTAACAACCACAATGCACTTTAATTCTAAGCCATCAAAGGCCAACATGCAGAAATTGAAATGTGGTACTGCCAAGGACTCGAACCTGGCATCCTCATGATTAGTGCGTCAGTGACTTACCAACTAGACTATCAAGATATATATATATATATATATATATATATATATATATATATATATATATATATATATAACAGAATAAATAAAAACAAGGCTAGAAACCAAAAGAGACTAAAGAAGTCCAAATGGGCCAAAAGGAAAGTCCGAGGCCGTATTGAGGCTCCGAAGGATCCCAAGAAAGGCCGTAGAAGGTCAAGCAAGACCGGGAACGAGCAAGAAACTTCGAGATGGACAAACTTGTGTTTGAGAAGGACAAGACGGCCCCGGATGAAGACGCGCAAGTCTCCAGACATTAGTCTGTCATGTCTGGACGTCTGTGTGTCTGTGTCTGTGTGTGTGTGTATTTGTGTGTGTGTGTGTGTGTATTTGTGTGTGTGTGTGTGTGTATTTGTGTGTGTGTGTGTGTGTGTGTGTGTGTGTGTGTATGCATTTGTGTGTGTGTGTGTGTGTGTGTGTGTGTGTGTGTGTGTGTGTGTGTGTGTGTGTGTGTGTGTGTGTGTGTGTGTGTGTGTGTGCGTGTGTGTGTATCTTTCTGTATATACTTTATGTATATCTGTATGTTTCTCTATATAACAAATACATATATTCCCTCATCTCACTACTACAGCCTTTTTGATGGTCATGGTAGTGGTGGTATTAGTGGTGGTGAAGGTGGTGGTAGTGTTGTTACTGTTGGTGGTGGTGGTGCCCGTGGTGATGGTGGTGGAGTTGGTGGTGGAGTTGGTGGTAAGTGGTGGTGGTGGGTCCTGGATGGTGGGTGATGGTAGTTGTGGTGGTGAGTGGTGGTGGTGGTGAGTGGTGGTGGTGGTGAATGGTGTGGTAGTGGTGATGGTAGTTGTGGTGGTGGTGTGTGGTGGTAATGGATGTGGTGGTTGTGGTTATGGTGGTGCTGGTGGTTGTGGTGGTGGCTGTGGTTATAGTGGTGGTGGTGGTGGTGGTTGTGGTTATGGTGGTGGTGGCGTTGGTGAATGTGGTGGGTGTGGAGATGGTGGTGATGGTGGTGATAGAGGTTGGTGGTGGTAGTGGTGTTGGGTGTGAGGATGGTGGTGATAGTGGTGGTAGTGGTGGTGGAGGTTGTGGTGGAGGTTGTGGTAGAGGTTGTGGTGGTGATAGGTGATGAAGGTGGTGGTGATGATGAAGGTGGTGGTGATGGTGAAGGTGGTGGTGATGGTGAAGGTGGTGGTGATGGTGATGGTGAAGGTGGTGGTGATGGTGAAAGTGATGATGAAGGTGGTGGTGATGGTGAAGGTGGTGGTGATGGTGAAGGTGGTGGTGATGGTGAAGGTGGTGGTGATGGTGAAGGTGGTGGTGATGGTGAAGGTGGTGGTGATGGTGAAGGTGGTGGTGATGGTGAAGGTGGTGGTGATGGTGAAGGTGATGGTGAAGGTGGTGGTGAAGGTGGTGAAGGTGGTGGTGAAGTTGGTGGTGATGGTGAAGTTGGTGGTGATGGTGAAGGTGATGGTGAAGGTGGTGGTGATGGCGTAGGTGGTGGTGATGGCGTAGGTGGTGGTGATGGCGTAGGTGGTGATGGTGCATCCCCTGCTCCTCCTCGTCTTCCTCACAAAAAAAAAAAATCCCCATTTTTCTCCCTTTTCAAACTTGTAAATCTTTCTTTAAAAGCCCCCCCCCAAGCCTCGTTTTCTAACCACTAAATTCGATTCCCAAAGTTTTCTCCTTCGTTTTCTATAACATAGTATTCCGCCTTTTCTCCTGTTCCAATTCTCTTCTCAAATTAATTTACTTTATGTTTCTTCTTTACAAAATTTCTCGATCTTCCACTGTCGCTGAAAGTAACACAACAACACTTAAAAATCGCTTAGATAAATACTTGGAATCTAATCCGCAAATAAAAATATTATCCTTTGCAATAAAAGATATGACAACCCGGCATTTAATTGCAATTGGATAGGATAGTGGTAGCAGTAGTGTTAGTTCATCTTCTACCGCCTAGTTGCCCTGTTTTCTTAATTGTAGTTTAGTTTAGTTAACACAAACAGCCTCGTTAGGGACAGTAGGCCTGCTGTTGTTTGTTCTTCCTTTGTGTGATCTACTATCTTGAGGTCTTTCTGTGACTTGTATAGACTCGCTTTCCTTGTGTTTTGTATGTTTTCATTTTAAATATACATAAATATATACGTATACATGTGTATACGTACGTGTATATGTGTATGCATTCATGTGTATATATGAACATATCTATACATATGTATGCATACATTCATAAACACACAGCCACATACATACATACATAGTGACATACCCATATATACATACATTGTGCAAACATATGCGGTATATTTCATTATTCTTACATATCATATATTAATCTACATAATATATATCACCAA
>NC_134781.1:22581273-22598773 GCF_046742065.1 Oratosquilla oratoria | reverse complement strand
AGAATCATTTAGATAAACACCTAAGCAAGATGCTGTAATGATTATCATTTATTTTATTTGTTTATTTATTTTGTTGTCATCTGTCTATCATTATTTGCTTGATTCTCATTTATTATTATCTATATTTCAATTCATTATTATTTACTATTTACCTGTTTGTTTAATATTTAACTATATGCATTTATGTATTTTGTCTACATTTTTATAGTTTTTACTTATTCATTTATTTATTATCATTATGATATGTAGTAGGGAAGGCTTATGGGAGGATCTTAATTGAGAGGATTAGGAGAGGAACAGAAGGAGTAATTGGTGAGGAACAGTGTGGATTTAGGACAGGTAGAGGTTGTGTAGATCAGATCTTTGTGGTAAGACAGATATGTGAGAAAGCTGTAGGAAAGGGGAAGGATGTTTTTTGGGCTTTTATGGATCTGGAAAAGGCTTATGATAGGGTAGACAGAAAGGCACTGTGGGAGGTTATGCAGATTTATGGGATAGGAGGAAAGCTTTTGGGAGCTGTCAAGAGTTTTTATGAGAGTAGTAGAGCATGTGTCAGGATTAGAAATGGAGAGAGTGAGTGGTTTGAAGTAAAGGTGGAACTTCGTCAAGGATGCGTTATGTCGCCCTGGCTGTTCAACTTATACATGGATGGGGTGGTGCGAGAGGTGAATGCTAGGGTAGTGGGTCACGGATTGGAGATGGTTAAAGAAAATGGAGAAAAGTGGGAGGTGAGCCAGCTGTTGTTTGCGGACGACACTGCGCTTGTGGCAGGGTCAGAGGAGGGATTGAGGAAGCAGGTGGCAGAGTTTGGGAGAGTATGTGATAGAAGAAAGCTAAAGATAAATGTGGGTAAAAGTAAGGTGATGTGTACAAGGGGTGAAAGTGGCAGTAGACTGGAAGTGAACATTAAGGGAGAGCGACTGGAGGAAGTGGATAGTTTTAGATACTTGGGTGCAAGTGTAGCAGGAAAAGGTGGATGAAGGTGGAGGTAGAATGTAGATTGAGAGAAGCGAGTAAATGCCTTGGTGGTTTAAAGAGTGTAATGAGGAATAGACATTTGGGAATGGATGCGAAGAGGAGACTGTATGAAGGAGTGATTGTGACAACAGCACTGTATGGGGCAGAAACGTGGAACATAAGAGAAGATGAGAGAAGGAGTTTGAATGTGTTTGAGATGAGGTGTCTGAGAAGTATGGTGGGGGTTACTAGGCTGGATAGAGTGAGAAATGAGGAGGTGAGGAGGAGAACAGGGGTGAAAAAGGAGCTGGGAGATAGAGTTGATGAAAGAATATTAGGATGGTTTGGACACATGGAAAGAATGAGTGAAGAAAGACTAGTAAAAGAGGTATGGAAGGCAGATGTGGAGGGAGTGAACATGAGGGGACGTCCTAGGATGAGGTGGATGGATGGGGTGAAGGGGACTTTGGGGAAGAGGGGAATGTCTGTTGAGGAAGGAAGGGAGAGGACGGAAGACAGAGGTGAGTGGAGAATGGTTGTATATGGATGATGTTGTGACTGCATGAGGAGGAATGGGCGGGGGGGTGGGGGTGGGGTAGTATGTGTGAGTAAATTTTGACGCAGCCCGAAGGGATTTCTCCCCGTCCTCGCCTTATATGCAAAGGGGGACGGAGAGGGGGGGTCGCCGATTAAATGAAGCGGCCATGCTGTGGATGTGCTGTGTCTTGCGACACTGCTCTACATGGAAAGATACACACACTGAACTGGAAAGACTTACCCAAGTCCTTATTAACAATGGGTATAGTAACAAGTTAATTAACGAAGCAACAAAACGGGCCATCAACAACTGGTATTCTAACAAACCTACCACACAAAAACAAGAAAACATAAACATATATTACAGAAATTACATGTCATCAGAATATAAGACAGATGAAAAAGTCATTAAGGACATAATTACAAAACACGTCAAGCCCACTGACCCAGAAGACAAAATATCACTGACCATATACTACAAGACCCGAAAAACGTCACAACTTTTACTGAGAAACCGCCCTCCCAAATCGACATCGTCTTTACAAGATAATCACGTCATTTACCAACATAACTGTACCATTGAGAACTGTGGGTCTCAAACATACATTGGAATGACGAGGACTAAACTTACAAGACGTTTGACCTGCCACCTACAACAGGGATCCATAAAGAATCACAATAACACCAAACATAATACTTCCCTCACCCGTCAAAACTTAGAAGAAGGAACAGTAATAATGGACAGAGAAAGAGACTCCCGCAGATTAGCATTTATTGAAGCAATCTATATAGCAGAATTAAAACCAACCATGAACATACATAGTATAGACCTCCAGATTCTCCCATCCACAAGCGGACCTGACCTCACCTCTCCCAGTGATTCCTGATGACTACGCAGCAGCCAATCAGGATGATCGCTTCACACGACACCACCCATACAATCAGAAATAAAATAGTATATAAACATCACACACACACACACCCAAACAATTAGCCTGAAGATGGTCTACAGAGAAGACCGAAACGTTGCAACCTCATACGGACAGCTACTCAGCAAACTATCAGTCCAACACCGTAAATTAGCAAGAGAAATTGAAGTTCTTAACAAAAAGATAAATAATGCAGAAACAGCAATATCATTTAATCTCGTCTGTCAACAAGAACATATACATATATATACATATATATATTATATTATATATACATATACATATATATATACATATATATATATATATATATATATATGTATACATATATATATACATATATACTCGTATATATATACATATACATACATATACATATATATACACATACACATATATGTATATACACATACACATATATGTATATACATATAAATATATACATATACATATATATGCATATACATATACATATATATACATATATATGCATATACATATATATGCATATACATATATATGCATATGCATATATATATACATCTGCATATATATAAATACATATACATATATATGCATATACATATACATGCTTATATATATATATATATATATATATATACATATATATGCATATACATATATATGCTTATTATACATATGCATATATATATATATATACATGTATATACATATATGTATATATATACATATATATATATATATATATATATATATATATATATATACATATATATAAATATACATATATATATACATATACATATATTATATATATATATACATATACATATACACACATATATATATACATATATATATATATACATATACACACACATATATATATACATATATATATATATATACATATACACACACATATATATATTATATATATATACATATACATATACACACACACACATATATATATATATATATATACATATACACATATATTATACATATATATATATATATATATATATATATATATATGCTAGCACCTAATCGGTATAGTCGAGCTAATTACACTGACTCCAGACTTCATTCACAACCGCAGCCATTCTAACACACCAACGACAACTTTACATGGAACACTTCTCATTATACGTACAAACTTACAAAGTCGTATTAATCCACCGTGGTGAGGCCCAGAGGCCGTATCGTCCCACAGGGGACAGGCCGGTCCTGCAAGGGACCATGAAGGTTGAACAACACTCCTGAACGCCTAGAAGGGCCTATCGGATAACTCTCATGGTTTTATTCTGGTTAACGCCAGGTTATTTCAGTCATCAGAAGCAGTAGCGCGGCAAGGCTCTTACGTCAGGAGTCACTTAGCGGTTTGAATGGCTGTGGTTCAATTACAGTGTAAGTATATGGAGGCGTTCACACACAACCGCGCAGTTTTTCCTTGACTATGTGGTATCACCGCGGTTTCCGCGCGGTTCAAACCGCTAGTGTGAACAGGGCCTTAAGGTCATACTTTCAAACCTTTTGCCAGCCCTGGCGGATCCTTGTTATCATTAGAAGGCAGAAACAGAAACCTATCTAGTTTTCTATTTTTCCTTATCCGGCTAACTTAACTATAAAGCAATCCTCATGAATATAGCTGAGATTAAGTCAAGATAAGCCTACGACAGGAGCAGCTGAGTAGCTGCGGCCGGAGCCGTCACTCTTGCCCCATGCGTTTTGGGGGTTGTTGGGGCAAGGTAACCTGTGAATCAGAGAGGAGTGCGGGATTCGAATCCACATTCAGACGTGCCTGGGAATCCCCCACCCCCGGGGCAAGGTAACCTGTGAATTAGAGAGGAGTGCGGGATTCGAACCCACATTCAGACGTGCCTGGGAATCCCCCCCACCCCCGAAGTCGAGACGGCCGAGCGTCGAAGTTCATGCTAGACGCGCGGCAGCGACCTGTTGAGGCCCAATTCAAGTTTCTTAATTAAATTCACAAAGTATTCCCCCGGAGGTCGGCCATATTGAATTAAAGGCGAGGAAATAGTTAAGGGGAGCGGTTTGCTTGCTCGCGGGTCAGTTCCCGCCTGCCCGGGGCGGGTCGCGGGTAGGTTCCGGGTAATTCCAGACCGGTTATGAAGCTGCTTCGGAAAAATTCCTGACCTATCTCGGACCGATACCGGATCTATAACGGACGGGTATCGGGCGATACTGGACGGTTATAGGGCGATACCAGAAGGATATCGGGCGATACCAGACGGGTATCGGGCCGATACCAGACGGGTATCGGGCGATACCGGACGGATATCGGGCCGATACCAGACGGGTATCGGGCGATACCAGACGGGTATCGGGCGATACCGGACGGATATCGGGCCGATACCAGACGGGTATCGGGCGATACCGGACGGATATCGGGCCGATACCAGACGGGTATCG
This sequence comes from Oratosquilla oratoria, assembly GCF_046742065.1. Lineage (NCBI taxonomy): Eukaryota > Metazoa > Arthropoda > Malacostraca > Stomatopoda > Squillidae > Oratosquilla > Oratosquilla oratoria. The sequence continues at coordinate 22,593,929 of NC_134781.1, read as the reverse complement.
GACCGATACCGGACGGATATCGGATCGATGCCGGATGGTTATCGGGCTGATACCGGACGGATATCGGACCGATGCCGAACAAATATCAGACCGATACCGGATGAATATTGGACCGATGCCGGACGGATATCGGACCTGTTCCGGATGGATATTGGACCGATTCCGGACCAATTCCGGCCCAATTCTGGACCTAATCAGTACCGTTTTCGGACCGGTTCCAGATACCGTGCCGGTTCAAGACCAATTCCGAACAGGTTTCGATGCAATTCCAGACCGGTTCCGGCCCAATGCCGGACAGTTTCCGGACCAATTCTCACCTAAAGACTTGAGAGGTGAAACGAACTTTAACTTGCAGATGTACGGTGATCTGTTTCCAGCTCTCAAACATTCACCCACTTCAGTGACCGCATTCGAGTTTCCAGAAGAAAAAAAAAAGTCACAAAAGACCTTCGCTCCTTTCTTTGATCCCTTCCGTAACGCGTGCCCCTCTTTCTTTTTAACCCTGACTGTCGCCAGGCGATTTTATTCACCTCCATGGGAACCCCAACACCCTCCATTCCCCTCGGAGACTTCTGGCGTCCGCAACTTTAAGCGCCGGGGCTCTTCGGCAGCGGCGAACTCAGTGTCCCCCCCGCCGAAGAATCAACATCGAAATTCGGTTCCCCGAAGTTTTTTTTTTTTTTTTTTGATCCGATAACACAACTACGAGTGTCATTTTGAGTTCCTCTCGGGGCACAGACATCCCACGGAGTTCCAGCGGCCTGAGTCTGTCGGTCTGTCTGTATCCGTCTCTCCCTCTCTCTCCCCTTCTTCCTCTCTCCCACCTTTTCTCTACTTCGTCCTCTCCAAATCACTCTCCCTGTCTCTCCTCACTCCTTTCTATCTACCTCATCTCTCTCCCTCTACCTCTTCGTCCCTTTCCCATTTCCTCTACCTCTCGCTCTACCTGTATACCCCCTTTCCCTGTATCTCTCCCTCTCCCTTTCCCTCTCTCTCCCTCTCACCCCCCATTTCCCTCTCCCATTTCCTCTATCTCTCGCTCTCCCCGTATCTCTCCCCTCCCTCTCACCCTCTCTTTCCCTCTCCCTCCCTTTCCTTCTCCCATTTCCTCTACCTCTCGCTCTCCCCGTATCTCTCCCCTCCCTCTTACCCTCTCTTTCCCTCTCCCTACCTTTCTATCTCCCATTTCCTCTACCTCTCGCTCTCCCTCCCTTTGCCTCTCCCATTTCCTCTACCTCTCCCTGTATCTCCCCTCTCCCTCTCCCTCCCTTTACCTCTCCCATTTCCTCTACCTCTCGCTCTCCCTCATCTCCCCTCCCCCTCTCCCTCTCCCATTTCCTCTACCTCTGGCTCTCCCTGTATCTCCTCTCTCCCTCTCCCTCTCCCTCCCTGCCATCTTACTTCTGTCGCCGCACGAGACAAGTCGTTGATGCGTGAAGGACTCAGCCAATCCTCTCCGCCTCCACCGTGGATCAGAGATGAGAAGAGGAAGAGGAAGAGGAAGAGGGAGGAAAAGTATTAGAGGGGCGGAGAGGTGAGGCGAGAGGAAGAGAAGAGGAGTGGGAAGAGAGAGGAAGAGAAAGGGGAGGGAAGATGAAGAGAAGTGGGAGAAAGAGTAGAAGAGAGAAAGAGAGAAAGAAGCACTGAAAGAAAAGTAAGATGGGAGGTCAAGAAAACTGGGGAAAAGAGGAGACGAGAGGAAGAGAGGAAGGGAAGAAGAGAGGTGAAGGAAAAAAGAAGACAAGAGAGGAGAGGAAGTGATGAGAAGAGGAACAGAAGAGAGAGGAAGAGGATAGAAAAAGAGTGAGAAAAGAGAAAAGAAGAGAAGAGAGTGGAAAGATGAGACGTGGGAAAGAGAGGAAGAGAAAGAGAGGAAGATGGGAAGGAATAAAAGAGGAAAAATAAAAAAGAGGGAAAGGCGAAGAGGAAAGGGAAATGATGAACAGAAAAGAAAATTTTTGTTTATTTATTTATAATTTATTTTTTTTCGCATCTGACCTTGATATGGACCAAAAGGTCTCATGTCTTTATGCTCCGCCTTTGTAATCCTTTTTAAGTGTAATTCACCATGGTCTCGTGATCGACAGCTACTACCCTCCCGGAAGAGAGCTCAGAGCTCATATATGACTGATCCATGGGTAATGCTGACCTTGCACGCACGCACAGACACCCAACGCCCCACCCACGAGAGTTGGAGTAACGACTCACAGCGCAGCGATACTGAAAGGATTTCAGCCCTAGGAGGGATTCGAACCCGGACCGCCGTAGTGGCAGCCGGGAACTTTACACCGCGCCATCGAGTGTGTACATGCGTGTGTGTGTGTGCGTGTGTGTGTGTGCACACACATACCCGTTATATTGCCATGTCAATGATTAAATATTGTCACATACAAATTGCAATCAACCATCCATGTCTTTCCGATCTTCCTTCCTCATCAATACGGTGACACTCTTTACATATTTTTTTCTGGCTAAAGACGAGGATGTGGCCCCCGATGTGAAGGGCGCCTTCATCGACCTAGACCCCTTTATAAAAAAAAAAAAAAAAAAAGTTGGTAGGTGTCGACACTAACAGCGAAACCCTTCTAATATGAATTTCAATTACCGTCAAATATATAAATTATGTTAATTACTCCCTTGATCGCGTCCGTAGTCTTCAAGCAATCATGAACTCACGCCCTTCTTGCACGGAACAGCAATCCAACGAGACGTAAACAAGACTGACCTCACTTGGCGAGATGACCTGGTTTACAAAGGGTCATTTAAACGCCACAGGATTCTATTCAGTTTACCGGTGACCCCGAGACTGAAGAGGCCAGATATCGGTCGTGACCCCTCTCAGCCTGGTGACGTAATTAAATAATTTTATTTTGTCAAAGGCCATGAGATTTCTTTTCAACTAATGAGGTACCCAGAAATCAAGTGTTTAGAATGATATGAACACAGGGCTGAGTCGAGGACTTACTAAGGAGACAGAAGAGTAAGAGGAGGGTATAACTAAACTAAATAGATAAATGAAAAAAATCCAACAGGATTAAATTTGTCAGAGTCACGGCAAACAATAGGTCAGACAATGACGACGACGACGACGACGACGACGACGACAACGACGACGAGAATGGTGACGATACCAACTACCCTGATAACGATAAGATCAATCACAAAATCGATAGCAGAGGAGGTGCCACAAAACTACCTCTAAAATAACAACAACGATACTCACATACGAGGGATAATAACAGGAAATAACAGCCTCTACGCCTCCCTCACTCCCACCCCCCACCATCACCCACGAACTCCAACCCTACTCCCACACCTAACCCATCCTCACTCCCATACACTCCCTCATACCTGTTCCAATCCCACACCAATCCCTACAACTACCCTCCCACACTTGCCCCCCCTCCCACACCCAGACACATACCCCTACTCCCATACCACTACGCGCTCCCACAAACCTACCCACTCCCACCCACCTTACATTTATCCCCACTGACCCCCACACCTCCCCACTGATGATGCAACAGAACCCCCAACATCCAAAACACTCCTAATCGATTTCGCAAGGCGGCTGCTGATTGGCTGAATTGTACCGCCACGTCATTTTTGCGTCGCGGCTTCCCATTGGTCGATGGCAGGAAATAAAGAGATGGGAATCACAGACACGGCAAAAGAGCAGCCGGGCTAGAGAGGAAGAGGAGGAAGAGGAGGAGGAGGAAGAGGAGGAGGAGGAAGAGGAGGAGGAGGAAGAGGAGGAGGAAGAGGAGGAGGAAGAGGAGGAGGAAGAGGAGGAGGAAGAGTAGGAGGAGGAGGAAGAGTAGGAGGAGGAGGAGGAGGAAGAGGAGAAAGAGTAGGAAGAGGAGGAGGAAGAGGAGGAAGAGGAGGAAGAGGTGGAGGAGAAACTGGAGGAACAGAAGGAGGAGGAACAGGAGGAGGAGGAGAAAGAAGATGAAGATTAGGAAGAGGAAAAAGAGGAAGAACAGGTGAAATAGGAAGAGGAGGAAAAGGGGAATATGAGAGATGAACGAGAAGAAGAGGAAGAGAGGAGAGGAGGTGAAGAGGTAGAAAGAAGAGGAGTGACAGAACAACGAGCAGGAGGAGAGGAAGAGGAGGAAAAGAAAGAGGGGGAGAAGGAACGAGGGAACAGAGAACTTAAAAACTTTGGTTCTGGCTAACTCGGGACGATTTCATTCAGTTCTGGGATGGAACTCATAAATATAGATGAAGAAGAATTCGAGAGAAGGAAAAAAAAAATAAAAATAAAAAACATATAAAGAGGAATATCGGTTCATAGAACAAAGAGGATGACGAGTATATACATACATGTATACATATGCACATACATATACATTAATGCTCATACATGTGCATATATGCATGTGTATATATATATACATATATATATATATATATATATATATATATACATAAATATATGTTCACGCACTCACGCAGATACAAGCGGGGGGAACATAAGCACACGTATATACGACACACACATGCACACACACACACACACACACACACACACACACGCACGCACACTCACACACGCATGCACACATATACACATACACACAAAAATGGAGAGGGAAAAGAGAGAGGGATGGAGAATGAGTACATATGTGTATATGTACCTGCGTACATGCATGCATGCGTGCGTGCGTGGTGCGTGCGTGTGTGTGTGTGCGTGGGTGCGTGCGTGCGTGCTTCCAACTCTCTCCCCCATGAGAGGACCTGCCATTTGTGGAGAACAACTCATTTGGGACAAGAATGGCTCACCATCAACGGACACTTGACTCTGCGAGACTGACAGACCTCTGTCAGGCCACGGGGCTGACGTGGTGGTTCGATACACTGACATTGCCGCCGCGTCCGGCACCGACAGGCGAGACTGTCAGCGCTGTCAACTGTGGCCGTCTCCTTTTCACTGGAGAACATTTGTTCATGAAAGCTATTTGTTCACGAAGAACATAATTGGTGATTATCTAAGGTAAGGAGATTATGCCAGGAAGCATTTATACGCTGTCGAAGCGTTTATGTGTGTATGTGTCCGTGTGTGTGTGTGTGTGTGTGTGTGTGTGTGTGTGTGTGTGTGTGTGTGTGTGTGTGTGTGTGTGTGTGTGTGTGTGTGTGTGTACGTGAGTGTGTGTATGATTCACCATGGTCATGGATCACGCGTTGGACCGGTGGTCGACACCTATTACACTCGGATGAGAGCTCAAGTGTTAATATATGCCCGATCTCTGGGTAATACATACATACACACGCACACATACACACACACGCACACATACACACACACGCACACACACACACACACACACAAACACACACAAGAGTTGGAGTGCAGTCTCGCAGTGCAGTGGTGCTGAAATAATTTCAGCCTTGGGCGGGAATCAAACTCGGACCGCTAGATTCACGAGTACAAACAGTACATATGCACTGTCGAGCCATGTGTGTGTGTGTGTGTGTGTGTGTGTGTGTGTGTGTGTGTGTGTGTGTGTGTGTGTGTGTGTGTGTGTGTGTGTGTGGGCGTGCCCGCCCACAGACCACACCACATGCAACAAAACACACTGCATATTAGACCCTGGAGCACGAAACCATGTCTCCATAGCGGCTGGAAAGAGGCTTAGTACATGGTACAGGCGAAAGATAAGAGAGTGGAAGAGTTCCGAGATCTAGCACCGAATATGGGAGTCGGCATGGGAGCTTGCCCCATTCGCTCCTATACATTCCCTCGCTGCCGCCAGGCGATTTTATTCGCCGAAGGGAAATACTTTCCTATCAATGTCGCTGCTTTGTTTTGGCTGTCGCCAGGTGATTTTATTCAACAGAGCCCACGCGGATGTGATGAAACTGAAACAGGTACAGGATTCAACACTGGCTTAGACTACGTGCTGGACACGTGATCGACAGCTATTGCCCTCCCGAATGAGATTTCAGATTTCATATATGGCTCGATCTATAGGTAATGCTGTGACCTCGCGCGCGCGCGCGCACACTCACACACACACACACACACCTCCTTGGCCAACAACGCTGGAGTGCCGGCTGCAGCGTTGTGATGATTTTCGGCCCTAGGCGAGGACTAGAACTCAGACCACAGAATTATCAGTCGAGCGTAGTACCACTACACCAGTGAGCCGTGTGGAAGGAGAAACGCGCAGAGAGAAGCTGCAGGGACAGCGAGATGCATTACAAAGTAAATGAAACAGGAAACTGAAACAGGAGAAATGAAACAGTCCAGCGAAACGCATCGGGTGAAACAACAGTCATAAAAGTGGAACTGAAAGATTACAATGAAACAGGATGAAACAGAAAAACTAGAATAGAAGTGAAACAAGTGTTTAAGGGGGTCACTAAACTGTAAACTAAGACAGACAGACAGACAGCAAGAGAAACACAAACTGAAACATACGAAATGAAACAAAACACTGTACCCACGGAATTAAAAAAAAAATAATGAAACAGAAATAGAATACTGAAACAAAATGAAACAGGACGCGCAGCGGCGGACCACAAAGCGAAACTGAAATTGAAAGAGTAGCTTGTACTGGCCGAGAGGAGGAGGAGGAGAAAGAGGAGGAGGAGAAAGAGGAGGAGGAGAAAGAGGAGGAGGAGAAAGAGGAGGAGGAGGAGGAGAGGAGGAGGAGAAGGAGGAGGAGGAGGAGGAGGAGGAGGAGGAGGAGGAGGAGGAGGAGGAGGGGTCTGCAAGCGAGCTTGAGCCGCAACTCTCGACCTCCAACTTGGTCTCAGGCGAGTTTGAAGGGGACAGTCTCGTCCTCGCTACTGCAGGAGAGAGGGAGGAGAGAGGGAGGGGGAGAGAGGGAGGAGGGAGGGAAGAGAGAGGGAGGAGGGAGGGAGGAGAGAGGGAGGAGAGAGGGAGGAGGGAGGGAATAGAGAGGGAGGAGGGAGAGAGGGAGGAGAGAGGGAGGAGTGAGGGAGGTAAGAAAGATGGAGGAGAGAGGGAGGAGAGAGGTAGGAGTGTGGGAGGAGAGAAGGAGGAGAGAGGGAGGAAGGAGAGAGGGAGGAGTGAGGGAGGTAAGAGAGGGGGAGGAGAGAGGGAGGTAAGATAGAGGGAGGAGAGAAGGAGGAGAGAGGGAAGAGAGAGGGAAGAGAGAGGGAGGAGAGAGGGAAGAGAGAGATAGGAGAGAGGGAAGAGAGAGGGAGGAGAGAAGGAGGAGAGAGGGAAGAGAGAGGGAGGAGAGAGGTAGGAGTGAGGGAGGTAAGAGAGAGGGAGGAGAGAGGAATAAAAGAGAGAGGAGAAAGGGATGAGAGAGGGAGGAGAAAAGAATGAGAGAATGAGGGAGGAGGGAGGGAGGGAAGAGAGACGGCTGGAGGAGGGAGGGAGGGAAGAGAGACGGAGGAAGGAGGTAGGAGAGAGGAGGGAGATAGGGAAGTTAGGAGGTAGAGAGTAAGAAAGAGGGAGAGAGTATGGGAGAGGAAAAGGGAGAGTGAGGGAGAGGAAAGATCGATGCTTCTCGAGTGTTTGAGGGGACAAGAAAAAATGGAGACTAGCCTTACCCATGACATTCATGGGGGGTGGGGGAGGACAAAAATTAGGGAAGAGTAACGTAACTATAAAAACTTGGAAAAAAAAAAAAAAAAAGGCATATTTTCCCTTAAGTAGAGAGTATTCTTAAGTAGGCACTAATGCAAATAAAAGATCAAGTGATCTTTATCAGTGTCTTTAGTGTGAAAAGACTGGAGGATAGCTCTTTCTGTAATGTTAGTGGGGAAGGTTAGAGAGGCTGGCCTCAAATGTGCTTCAGTATAGGAGGAAACGAGAAAAAGATAAAAGGATAACAAGGGAGAAGGCTAGTAATGATGCCCTTTGAACAGCCAACAGTTTCACCTTGAGCTCTGTGGGCAGACTTTACATAATTAATTATGGCTAGCGTCAACATTTGTGCTAGATAGAACTCCGGTTTTGTTCTTCCTTAAGGGTGTTCTCTCCCCTTTAAAGTGTTCATCAAGAACAAAATTCAAAGCACGGTCTACCCTTCAGGTTGATCAAAACAGTGACGTCAGCTGGAGGAGCATGTGTAAGACCGCAGCCAACCCGCTGTGCTATTACTGGATGAACGAGGACTCATGCTGAGAGCGGTGAGACAGCATGCTGATAGCAGTGAGAGGTCATGCTGATAGCAGTGAGAGGTCATGCTGACAGTGGAGAGAGGTCATGCTGACAATGGAGTGAGATCATGCTGAGTGGTGAGAGATACTGTAAGCATCGAGAAACCATGGTGAGAGATCATGCTGAGAACGGTGAGTGATCATGCTGAGAGGAAGGTTTATGCTGAGACCATATAAGCTCACAATAAACCCCTTTTCCTTACAACTTCCACCACCGCAGCCATCAAAATCCCCACAACCATCCACAACCCCACTACAAGCACTTATACAAACCCACAACACACGACAGCTACGTATATTGTCCACAAGGATAGAATCGCTGGTTAACTATAGTCCATAAGAATAACCCACCACCACAACCATAACTATAAACCACAACTACCACCACCACCCCAAGAACCACACTAACAACGTTATTATTGAAGTTATTATAATCATTGTCCACATTATGATTAACCATCCAGAGAAAATAAGACCAAATCCCCAGTTCCTTCCGGCTTCAGAGACCTGAAGCTTATGAAATATTCTGCTTTCAGAAACAAAAAATTTCATGCTCTTTCAGAAAACGCCGTCGGGTCTTCTGGCCCCATAAAGACTTTTGGCGTTTCTTGAGCGAAAAAAAAACAACTTTCAATCTGCCCAAGAGTAGACATGGGGAACAATACCTACTGGAAGCCCTCTGGAAGCCTTTGTTGATGTTGTTCCAGGCGCTATATTCAGCTCTAGAATATTACCTCACTCTCTCGCTGGAAGGTCATGGCTATCTCAAAGTTAAGCCTTTGTCTAAAATGGACGTTTTAATTTTTTTTTCGTAGTGAGGTGATAGTGGTTTGGTAGAGGTTGATGCGGTTGTATGAGTCATAAGAGATGTTGATGTCTTCGTTCTACAGTGGACTACAAAAAGATGATTGAGTGGTGAACAATTTTATTCAGTTGAAGAAATACCTTCGGGGTTTTCGTTTCAAAGTCCTCGGGCTCTCCGTGACGACAAAGGCGACGAAGACGACGACGACATCATCATCGAAAGCCATATCGACCACAACGACAGCAAAGAAGACATGGACAAGAAAAAAAAACACGAAAAGAATATAAACAACAATGACAAACATGAAAACATCATCGATAACAGCGTCAGTGACGATGAATGACACCGCCATCGACATCAACATCGAAGTCGTCGATATTTACGGCGACATTACGTCACAAACCGACAAAACCCGAGCAAGCGAACTTCATAACCGCCGTTCTTCGGTTATATACAAAGATTCCGTCGATAATCATGGAGGAGACTGCAGGAGACCATAAGGCCTACATGAGACAGTTCCCTGTCCTTTACCACCTATCACCCCCATCCATAAAGCTATCTAATCTTCTCATATAAAAATTAATTGTTTCAGCACATACTAGGTGGTTACTAAGCCTATTCCATTCGTTGATCACTCCATTGTTAAACCAATTTTGCCCTTTTCCATGTCTTGTGGGGAAGAGCTGGATGGGGTTCGAATCCCGCTAAGAAAGTCAACGCGTGATGGCAGTAAAAAAAAAAAAACATTATGAACAGATATGTGAACTATAAAATATATAGATAAATGACAACGGCTTAACGATATTCCATTTAGTCTATACTAAGACAAACATAACGGGTTGGGAAGGGCATTAGATCTCACATCCGTAAGATTCTATTCGAACTTATTTAACTTTATTTCATTTTTTTAACTAAGTTATATGTGACAAACTTGCCGAAAGTTTCATATATAGATTAGCAATTGGTGAAGCGATTTGTACTTGTATCAAAACTCATGCTGTTTTACACATTTGAGTTTAGTTTAACCAGTAACAAACTTCCTATCATAATCACCGTTATTATTATTTAGTTGCTATTGCTAGTACTATTTTTATCATTATCATCTTCATCATCATCATGATCAATATCTTCATCATCATGTTCCCATTCACAATGGGGGGAAAGGAAGGCCCTAAAGGTCGAAACGTCTGGATCTGAATACACTCACTACTCTAGCCTTAACTTTTCATTTTGCCATCTCACCTCTACATAAATATATCATATATATATATATATATATATATATATATATATATATATAAATATATATATATAAATATATAAATATATATATATAATTATATATATATATATATACAGTATATATATAGACACATATATATATATATACATATATATACATATATATATATGTATATATGTATATATATATATATATATATATATATATATATGCTCGTGTGTGTGTGTGTGTGTGTGTATTATATATATATGTATATATATATATATATATATATATATATATTGAGACATTCTGACAGGTTGACATAAGTGGAGTAGGAAACACAGGAGTTTATTTCTGACTAGTTTCGCAGGTATGCTTTTTCAAAAAACCATACCTGCGAAACTAGTCAGGAATAAACTCAAGACTAAGACTCCAGTGTGTGTCCTACTCCACTTACGTCATATCTATACACATATATATATATATATATATATATATATATATATATATATATATATATATATATATACATATATATTTATATGCGCGCGCGTGTGTGTGAATATGTGTGTGTGTGTGTATGTGTGTGTGTGTGTGTGTGTGTGTGTGTGTGTGTGTGTGTGTGTGTGTGTGTGTGTGTATCATTATCACAAAACTTTTACCGATGACCACTGAACTTACACTATCGGGTAATGATTTCGAAATTGGAAAAATAATTTGGAACATAATTTGATAAAAAATAAACAAGAAAATAATAAGATAAGGCCACATACAGCACAACAAGAAATGTAAATAAATACAACTGTGTAAAAAAAATATATATAAAAAAAAAGTTGCGTCCACCAAGAGAAAAAAAGAATTACAGGATCTCTATGCGAGAGTCCTCCAGGATCCACCTTCTTGGAAACACACAATCTTCAAGTCCTCGAAAATTTCTTGAAGAAAGCAAGTCTTCAGAAATTCCAAAATACAGGAAAAGGACAAACCATAAAACGCAATAAGCAAAGAATAAAGAAGTAAAAGCAAAATAATAATGAATAAAGATGAAACAGATTCATTTAACAGTTTGAGTAAAACAAAACAAGATCAGAGTAAAGACGAGATTATATATATATATATATATATATATATATATATATATATTATATATACAGTATATTTAAAAATAATTGTTTCTACCCTCAAAATTGGTGACATTACTGACCCATTTCTCTCTCTCTCTCTCTCTCTCTCTCTCTCTCTCTTTCTTTCTCTCTCTCTCCCTCCCTCTATATGGAAACAAGAGGTGGTCCGATAACTGACGGGTCCGTCAGGGTATGACCAAGTCTACCTAAGACCACTCCATCGGATTTTGTCGGAATCTGCTGGAATCTTCTGGAGCCTGTCGGAGTCTGCTGGAATATGTCGAATCTTACTGGAGTCTGTTAAAGTCAAATAAAGTCTACTAAAGTCTGTTGGGTTCTGTCGGGTATCCGCGCGTTCTTCCAGAATATTCGGTGAAACATTTCCTAAAAACCTTTTTTCAGCTTATCGGAGTGTCTGAACAACATCAGCCCTACGGTTATTTCTATATATCCTGATATTTTGGATTCCAATTACACCATCAGACTCACGACTGTCTCCTCAGACTCAATACATTCCAAATGTCGAAAAAGCCTCGCTTCCTAGACATCTCCTAACTGCTTTACTAAGCATAGCCTGATGCAATACTGAATGTCGAGGACCTATAGTGTTGGACGTTGCTATCTCTATAATGCAATTGTTGAAACCTTTCCGGGGGGACTGAAGCATGTGCGTCCACCAAGCCAAATATTGAAATTGGGCTTTGATTTGCTCCACTAATCCTCCTGATATATAGTCCAATATAGATAAATCTAGACTTAGGACAATGGTTCTTAACCTTTTAAGTACCCGTAACCCTTGATATTTCAGAAAAATTTATCGTAGCCCCATCCAATACAAATACAAACATATGAAAAGGGTTAGTAATACAAACCTTGCTTTGCTTTCACATTGTAAATATACAGCACCATGCCCTGGCTATCACGTCTCGTATCCCTAGGTTAGGCTTCGTACCTCTTGGGGGTACAGATACCCGAAGTTAAGAACCACTGAGTTATGAGGTCTCAAATATCCGAGGCGTGAATTTCCAAAGTCCAGGAAATTCTTGATACCAGAAAGGATTTTATTTAATTCTATTTGGTTTTATTTATGTATTTATTTATTTATTCGTTTATCTATTTATTTATTTTCTGAGGGCATGTTTTCGAAAGGAGTTCTTCGGTGGTTACAGCGAAGAGGAAGCGATCGACAAACCTGAAGAGCACTTTGAGAAAAAAATCTGAAAAGGTGTTGCGCTACTTAGATGCTGAAGAGGTTTCAGGGTCTGTTGCCGAGATTTTGGACAATATGGAGGAAATGGAGAAGAGGATTTCGGGAACAAAAGGAAAAGTGGAGGAAGAAATTAACGAGACGAAGGAAGAAATC
>NC_134781.1:22571273-22576273 GCF_046742065.1 Oratosquilla oratoria | reverse complement strand
CCTCTTCTTCTTTTTTTCCCTCTTTTTCCTTTTGGAAAAGCTTCTTTTCTTCTTCATATCTCGGCGAGTTCGTGAATATACCTGAAGCAGCCAGGGACACGCGGGACAATCTCCTTCTGTCCTTCTTCGGCAGAGGTCGTGTTTGGTTCTTCTTCTTTTTCTTCTTCCTCTTCTTGGCTTCCCCACGAACAAACTCTTCCTTCAAGAAAGATGAAGACGACGAAGGCCGAGATGAAGAGGAAACAGAAGAATACGAAGACGAAGGTGAAGATAAAGTTGAAGAAGACTAAATACAGAAACGGTGGAAAGGACAGAGAAGGAAAAAGAGAGGAACGCCGAGAGGAAAAAGAAAATTAAATGAAAAAAGAAGAGGAGTAGGAGAAGGAGGAGAAGCAGATGGAGGAGAAGAAGGAAAAGGAACAGAAAAAGAAGGAGAAGGAGATGGGGAGGCAGATGGAAGAAAAGGAGAAGAGGAGGACTGAGAGGGAGTAGGAGAAGATGAAGAAACAGATGGAGAAAGGTAGTAGGAAGAAAGGAGAAGTAGAAGGAAATGCAGTACAAGAGAGAAGAGGATGGGGAGAAGAAGAAAAAGGAAGAGAAAAAGAAGGAAAATGTATATGAAGAAGATATGGAGCAGACAGAAAAAGGTGGAGGAGGAGGAGGAGAAGAAGAAAGAGGAGGAAGTTAGGTAAGAGAAGGAGGTGGAGGAGAAGGAAGGGAAGGAGAAGGAGAAAAGTGGGGAGAAGAAAAAGTAGAAATAAAAAGGGGAGGGGAAGAAAGTACGAAAAGGAGGAGGAGAAGATGAAAGAGGAGGAGGTTAGGTAAGAGAAGGAGATGGAAGAGAAGGAAGGGAAGGAGAAGAAAAGTGGGGAGGAGGAGAAAAAGAAGAAATAAAAGGGGGAGGGGAAGAAAGAACGAAAAGGAGGAGATAAAAAACAAAAAAGAAGAAGAAAGGGAGGAAGGAAAAGGAGGAGAAAGTATGGGATAAGGAGAAAAAATAGGATAAGAACGAGGAGGAAGAGGAGGAGAAGGAAGAGGAGGAGGAGGAGGAGGAGGAAGAGGAGGAGGAGAGAGCGAAGACGACTTAGCAGGAGCAAAATAAGAACAGAAATAGATTTGAAGAAGTCGGACTACAATCGTCTTTTGTCCCCAAAGATCTTTGGATTTTACTCTATTTAAGCCAACGAGAAGGTCACCGCATTATTGATGTTTGTGCATTTGCACGTGTATTTTTAATTGAGAATGTGTGTGTACGCATTAAACCGAACCGTAATAATAAAGAATTATACCTATGCTCGTGGGGTGCTCCCTCTGCTCTTCCGTCAGTCAAATTTAGTTTTAAATTAATTCACGAGATCTTGCTTAGTTCTTTCATCTTGTTCCAGGAACTATATTGCATCTGTTGTAAAAAATTTAACTCTTGATATTGTTCAAACACTATTTTCTAGTTTCTTTCCATGACTAAACAAAGCACACGGTAAACACCTACTTGACGAACATTCTCCCTACTTTTATTTCGGCTTTTTAGAAGATTGCCAGCTGTTACCGAGCTGGTTTTCACAATATTAACACCAGCTCGGTAACAGTTAGTACATACATACATACATATACCAAGGCTTTTTTCCCCTTTACCAGGGGGGTAGCCAAAAAGGACAAGGCACAAAAACATTCCCACCCATTTCATCCCCGAAAATACTCCACACCCCTCCACCCTCCCTCCCATCTTAGCACCTCCTAAATGCACTGTACCTATATCTCACACTTAAAATGAATTAAAATGAATGAGAGAGATATATCTTAAAATGCACATATATTTAGAGTGCATATAACAATTGAAGAGTTAAGAAAAAATTATCAAAAGGAAACTACAATTTAAAAACCTTAAAAATAGTAAGCAAGGTTATATTTAATACGTGTGTGTGTGTGTATACAGGTATAGTACATACATACAGTACCTTTATACGTATATATACTGAAATACAGTGCAATATTAAAACATTAATAAACTAAGAAAAATTATAAAAATGAAACTAAAAGGCATACAATTGATAAACAGGAAACAGTTTGTATATAATAGTATCTAATAAAAAAGTTACTTAACTCATCAGATTGATATCATGTATCCTAGAGTATAACCCTCGTGTCGGCCATTTTGAATGGGATCCGACTTACGACCAATCCGACTTACGACTGGTTGGTCGGAACCTATCTAGGTCGTAACTCGGATAGTGACTTATGTATACATATATATATATATATATATATATATATATATGTATATATGTATATATATATATTCTTTTAATCCTTTTCTTACGGATGATCACCATTCACCATGAAGTCGTATCTCACCACATCAACTTGTACCAATGTCTTTTTATTCTTTCACTCCCCCACTCCCCTTTACGCCAAACCTCATTGAGAACCCAGTGATCGCCTCCTATGTATCAATATGGGAACTTAAGTTCCCACTGTGGTGTTTTTCTTTAACTTTCTTGTTTTTCTTCTAACAGTTACACGATTAGTTTGTTGGACGGGAGAATCAACATTGTTTTCTCTTTGCGTTTGTGTGTGTGTGTGTGTGTGTGTGTGTGTGTGTGTGTGTGTGTGTGTGTGTGTGTGTGTGTGTGTGTGTATGTGTGTGTGCGTGTGTGAGAGAGAGAGAGAGAGAGAGAAACTAATGCAGGTTATATAAGAACATAAGAATGAAGGAGACTGCAAGAGACCATAAGGCCTACACTAGGCAGCTCGGTAGGGTATACGTCTTACATTCGCGCGCACACACACACACACACACACACACGCACTTGTACAGCAGTCGAGCGCAAAGATCATTTCCTTTTGTCTCGCTGAGCGCAGGTCGAGGCGGCAGCGGTGGCGTCGGCTTACTGCGCGTCGAGTGACTCCCGGGCGAAGATCCTCTCCGATAGTGTATGACAGCTCTTTCGCGCTTTCAATGTATTTCCTATGACAGCCTTTTCCAGGTTTCAGCGTATATTCCAAGACCTTCGTGCAAAAGTCTTGGCCCTCTTCATATCTTCATATTTTGAATACATCATGATGGAATATATATATATATATATATATATATATATATATATATATATATATATATATATATATATATATATATATATATATATATATATATGACACACAGGAACCCACAGTCGGAGAAAGAAAAACTTCGAAAATAAAGAAAAATCCTATATTTCGGCTATCAACTGTAGCCCTCTTCAGTCTTTCTCCGACTGTGGGTTCCTGTGTGTCATTTACAAATGTGCTACTACATTTCTGTTTAGAATATATATATATATATATATATATATACTGTATATGCCCGGTATATGTATGTATATATTATACATGTATATATATATAATTATATATATATATATATATATATATATATATATATATATCCTTACATATATACATATACTTATATACCTATAAAAATATATCTATATATGCTTATATACTTATTTACATATACTTCTATACATAATACACATGTTTACATATACTTGTGTATACATATATACATACATATACACATATTTATATATACTTGTATACATATATATATATATATATATATATATATATATATATATATATATTGGAAAACTGTAAACACCAGACTCAATTGAAGGGTTTACAGTTTTCCAATATGGACCCCAAACTACAAATCTTTACTTACAGATATATATATATATATATATATATATATATATATATATATATTTATATATATATATATACATATATGTATATATATACACTAGACCACCCGTGACCAGTTGGGTCAAATAAAAATTTAAATGATACGTTGTTATAAGATGTGAAATGCAGAAGATTGTGACGTCATGTCGTTGCTTGGAACACTACGCATCATATGATTTATACGGTTCGTAATATTTTAATAAACTCATTATGCCTCATAGATGCTAATTCAGGAGTTGGCTATACTTTTAAATACTGAATATGAATTTTTTAAATATTAATGGTCAGAAAATATGTAATCGGAAAATTGGAAATTCAAAAATTGGCAAATTGGAAAATTAGCAGTTGTGACGTCACGCGCTCAGCGCTGGGGTTCCTTGGGACCCACAGAACAGATGTGACGTCATGTCTCTTCCTCTGATTGGCTGATCCTCAGTCGTGACGGCATATCTCTACTTCTGATCTCTTTTTGTGATTGGCTGATCCTCAGTCGTGACGGCATATCTCTACTTCTGATCTCTTTTTGTGATTGACTGATCATCAGTCGTGACGTCATACCTCTTCTTCTGACTGGCTGGTCTTCAGTCGTGACGTCATATTTCTTCAGTAGTCGGTATATATATGTATATATATATATATATATATATATATATATATATATCTATATATATATGAGAAATTAACTAGTGAACAGCGACATCAATCAGATAATTTTTATGACAGTCGCGCAAGGATCCGAACCTGCTGCTCAAGGCGCCATGAGGCCCCATGACTGCCGCCTTACTCCGCTCGACCACCGATGCTTAAAATCGTATGAACTCAGAACACTACTAGTTCTCGAGATTGAGAAGGTCGCTAACTGCGACCCTGATTCTCTTTTTACTATACGACCAAGCACACTCGTGGGAGGGGTAAGGACCGGAACGAATCCCTTACACGCTTCTCTCCATTGTAACCATATGAGAAATTCGCTAGTGAACAGAGACATCAATCAGATAATTTTTATGACAGTCGCGCAAGGATTCGAACCTCCTGTTCACTAGCGAATTTCTCATGTGGTTACAATGGAGAGAAACGTGTAAGGGATTCGTTCCGGTCCTTACCCCTCTCACGAGTGTGCTTGGTCGTATGGTAGAAAGAGAATCAGGGTCGCAGTTAGCGACCTTCTCAATCTCGAGAACCAGTAGTGTTCTGAGTTCATACGATTTTAAGCATCAGTCGTCAAGCAGAGTAAGGCGGCAGTCATGGGGCCTCATGGAGCCTTGAGCAGCAGG